>NW_018743812.1:796583-1005747 GCF_001683475.1 Chenopodium quinoa | reverse complement strand
GCGGTAGCGGGCGAACATCCTCTTCCGAGGAGCGTTCGACCAGCTGAGGATGGGAGCCGAGCACCTGGCCCCCGCACCCTACCCGGTGTCTGGATTCAACGGCCTCTTCCTCGTATCCTGACGGGAAGATTACACTTCCTGTCACCATCGGCGAAAGGCCGAGCAGCTAGGAATATCATGGCCGAATTTTTTGGTCGTAGATGCTCCATCTGCATACAACGTGATCATGGGGAGACCCCTCATTCACGGCATTCAAGGAGTCGTCTCCACGTATCATCAAATCATGATATACGTTTCAGACGAGGGACGCTCCGAGAAAATAAAGGGCAGTCAAAAAGAAGCCCGCCGATGCAATCACCTCAAGCCATCCACGTCTCGCCGAGGCGACCGTGGCGATGGGGAGGAAAAGCACCGGGACCGAAACGCCAAAAAGCCGAGAGGCTCAGACGTTTCGGCTAATGAAGCCCCAGACAACGAGAAATCTGATGGGGGCCAAAAGGCTGACTCCGCCTCAGAGCCGAACGACTCTGATGGCCAGCCGCGGTCAGGAAAGTCTGCTAATATTGATAGCAGGCCGGAATTCGAGGAATCCAACTCTAAGAGCATGGAGACGGATGACCTGACCGAGTCAATAGAACTGACCGTAGGAGATCCGAACAGATGTGTTAGCATCGGGTCGTCACTGGAGCCAAACACCCGTGCGGCACTCGTCCAACTCCTACGGGCCAGTGGAGACGTGTTCGCCTTCTCAGCCGCAGAAATGCCCGGGATTGATCCGGACTTCGTCTCCCATAGGCTTAATGTCGACCCCTCCAGTCGACCCATTAAGCAGAAAAAGCGGAAACTACTCCGCCGAAAAGAACCAGAACATCGCAGCTGAGGTCGATAAGCTCCTAGATGCTGGGTTCATTGAACCCTGTCAGTATCCGGAGTGGCTGGCCAATGTTGTAATGGTTTCAGAAGGCAAATGGTAACTGGAGGATGTGCGTTGACTTCACGGACCTGAATAGGGCATGTCCCAAGGACTCCTATCCGCTGCCGAGGATCGACCAACTGGTCGACTCGACAAGCGGGCATGCTCTGCTCAGTTTCATGGACGCATTCTCGGGATACCATCAGATCTTCATTGCACCCCGAGGACCGAGCTAAAACAGCGTTCATAAACAAGTTCCGGGTTGTACAATTACAGAATGATGCCCTTCGGATTGAAAAAATGCGGGGGCAACATATCAGAGGTTGGTTGATCAGGTTTTCGCCGAGCAAAAAGGCCGAAACATGGAGGTTTATGTTGACGACTCAATCGTCAAAAGCATAAAAGAAAAAGATCATGTCACGGACCTAGCCGAAACCTTCGCCACCCTCAGAAAATACAAAATGAAGCTGAATCCGAAGAAATGTGTCTTCGGCGTGAAGTCAGGCAAGTTCCTCGGCTTCATGGTCAGCAAGAGGGGGATTGATGCAAACCCCGCCAAAGTACAAGCTGCTTTAGACCTCCCCGAGCCGAAGACAAAAAGGGATATTCAGCGTCTAGCCGGGAGAATGGCTGCCTTGTCCAGGTTCATCTCACGAGCCTCAGACAAAGGGCTCCCTTTCTTCAAGGCGCTGAAGCTCCAAAATTCAAAAGGCATTGAATGGGGAGACGAACAAAAGTCAGCCTTTCAGCAGCTCCGTGAACACCTGGCTCAACTCCCAACACTGGCAAGGCCAGTCGTAGGAGACATCCTATACTTATACGTGGCGGTCAGTCCAGCCACGGTAAGCGCGGTGCTGCTAAGGGAAGAAGAAAAAGTTCAACAGCCGATCTATTTCGTCAGCCACACCCTGACGGATGCCGAGACGCGCTACCCATTGTTAGAAAAAGTGGCTTATGCAGTGGTGGTGGCTGCTCGGAAGTTGCGACCCTATTTTGATTCTCATCAAATAGCGGTTCTAACTGATCAGCCGTTAGAGAAAGTCCTCGGCAAGGTTGAAAAATCCGGTAGACTAGCAAAGTGGGCTTTCGAGCTCACCGAGTTCAGTATCGGTTATCAGCCGAGAACAGCCATCAAGGCGCAAGCCTTGGCAGACTTCTTGGCCGAGTGCTCCTATCAGGAGACTCTGGATGCAAGGAGGAAAATCTGGACCGTCTTCACGGATGGGTCCTCCACCGTGAACGGTTCGGGGGCAGGGGTCGTCATCACCTCTCCCGAAGGCAAAACCTTCGAGTATGCACTAAAATTTTCATTCAAAGCCTCTAACAACGAGGCCGAATACGAAGCAGCCATTGCTGGCTTAGACCTGTGCATATCGTTGGAAGCCGAGCATGTCTACCTCAAGACAGATTCTCAGCTGGTCGCCAATCAGATCCGGGGGGAGTATGAGGCTAAAGAGCCTTCAATGGCAGCTTACCTCACAAGGATCAAATCGACAATTGCGAAGCTGAGATCTTTCGAAGTAGAGCTGATCCCAAGGGGTCAAAATGCTCAAGCGGACGCACTCTCCAAACTTGCAAGCTCAACTCTGACTGAGTTAAGCCGTTCTGTCTATGTGGAGGTGCGCCGAGAAAAGAGTGTAGCCGAAGCAATATCAATCTGCTGCGCTGCACTCGAGCCGAGCTGGATGGATGACATCCTGGCTTATAAACTCAGGGACGAGCTCCCCGAGGATAGGAATTCGGCCTCCAAGATAAAGCGGATCAGTTCACGATTCCTCGTCTTCGGCGGCCAACTCCTCAGAAAATCCTTCTCCGCTCCATTATTGAAATGCGTGGGTCCAACGGATGCCGACTATATTCTCCGAGAGATTCACCTCGGCATCTGCGGAAACCACATAGGAGGGAGAACCTTAGCCCACAAAGCTCTCAGGGCAGGGTATTTTTGGCCTACAATGATCTCGGATGCAAAGAACATGGTCAGAAAATGCGAGAAATGCCAAAAATTTGCACCGGTAATCCATCGGCCATGCCTAGATCTCCAGCCAATTCTTAATCCTCTTCCATTTGCACAATGGGGGTTGGATATTCTGGGACCCTTTCCCGAGGCCCCATACAAAAGAAAGTGGCTGATAGTCGGAATCGACTATTTCAGCAAATGGATTGAAGCGGAAGCTGCTTCAGGCATATCTGAGCAAACTGTCAGACAGTTCATCTGGCAGAACATAATAACTCGGTTCGGCATCCCAAAAGTTTTTGTGTTCGACCACGGCAGACAGTTTGACAACCTGCCCTTGCGCCGATACACTGATCAATTCGGGATAAAATTGGCTTACTCCGCGGTTTGCCACCCTCAGAGTAATGGCCAAGCCGAAGCCGCAAATAAACAGATCCTTAACGCTCTCAGAAAAAGAGTAGAGGATCAAAAGTCCAAGTGGGTAGAGGAACTTCCGGGAACCCTCTGGTCACTCCGGACAACCGAGAAGGAGGCAACGGGGCATTCACCTTTTCAGCTGGTGTATGGATCCGAAGCAGTGCTTCCAGTGGAAGTGGGCTCAGAAAGCCTACGAGTGAATCTCTTCTCAGCCGAGGAAAATGAGCAGCTCATGAAAGAGTCCCTCGACTTCCTTGACGAGATTAGAGATCTAGCCCGAGAAAGGATGGCTGCACACAAGCTCAGAATGAGCAAGTCCTACAACCGAAGAGTCTATCAACGACCTCTCAGAGTTGGGGATTTAGTTTTGAGGAATGCTGCAGCTGTTCAAAAAAGTCGCATTCATGGCAAACTCTCAGCATCTTGGGAGGGACCTTATGAAATTTATCAAGAGCTTCAGCCCGGTACCTTCAGACTCAAACAAATGGATGGCACCGAGCTGAAAAACCATTGGAATGCCGATGTGCTCAAAAAATACTATGTGTAAATCCTTCGGATAGTACAATCTATGTAAGTACACTGATTTTGTTTATAAAAAGGCCATCGAGCCAGTATTCATTCAGATTGCGTGTATTCTTTAAGTCTTTATGCTTTCTACGGTTTTTCAAAAATTCAAGGTTTCATTCGGCGCTGTCCGGGGTATTGCATAATGATGCCTTGTACCTCGGCAAGCCGTAAAACCTGCCAAAAAAAGATACAAGCCCGAAGTATTGCATAGTGATGCCTTGTACTTCGGAGAATCTGTTCCTTTGGGCAAAAAGGCCATAGACTTATCCGAAACATAGCCTAAAAAATAGGAACTGATAAAGCCCCGAAGTATTGCATAGTGATGCCTTGTACTTCGGATGAATCAGTTCCGGGTGGTAGTTGCAACTCTGAAGTATTGCATGATGATGCCTCGTACTTCAGATAAACTGCTGCCCCGGCATGGTGTTTCGGATAGTTGTTCCCTTGGATGAATTGAAGAAAGTGTCACAAGAGTACCATCTCTAGAGTGAAAACTCTCAGGTGGGAAATCAGTACTTTAAAAACAGATGTAGAAAATAAAGCAAAGTGTTCAAAGATCCTCGGCTTAGCCGAGAAAAATTATCAGCCATTCCAGAATTCAGAAGACCTCATCTTCAGATTTCTGGGGGGGCAGAGGGAAATAGAGAAATGGCACAACTGATCTAATACCCTTCAGCTCAGCCGAAGTTTGATACTTATGTCAGTTTTTTCACAAGTTGAAAACATCCGAGTACAAACGGCAAAAAGAAGTCTCAGCAGAAATGATTCTCGCTAGCCGAAGTTCTGCACTTAGCAAATATTTGAAAGATCATTCAAAGAAAGCAGTAAAGTGCGAAGACTGGTAAAGCGAAGAGAAGAAAAAAAAAAAAAAAAAATACACAAGAAAGCTGAGAAAGTGAACTTCTTTGAAATAAAAATGTTGAATTACAAAAATAGTCGGCAGCCGCCCACAAGCGGAAAGTAACAGCTGCCGAAATACGTACAGGCAAAATAAAAATATAATAAGCTGTTGTACGATAAGGCAAGCTGAAGCAAAAAAAAACAAAAGGCAAAAATTCAGAAAGCGGCAAGTCTAAAGTTGAGCGCATGATGAACCGCAAGATTCTGAAGACGACTGCCCGAGTTCCTATGCTTCAGCCTGAGGATCAGACTGATCAGCTTCATTGGGCCCAATGGTGGTCTCAGCTCCAGCAGCAGAAGAGGCGGGCTTTGCACTTTGCCGAGCCTCCCTTTCCCTCTGCTCAGCTTCCAACTCCAGTCTTTCAGCTTCCTCTTCGGCTTCCTCAGCCTTAAGAATTTCAGCTTCAGCTGGAGTTGCATACTTCATGTGAGGGTCTTCGGGATTCTGGACCCACTCAGCACATTTAGACCAGTCCAGCTTCGGCTCAGCATGAAGGCAGAGTCTTCGGCATACTCGGAATCCGTTTCTGAAACCCATCTCATATTCCTCTTGGGTGTAAACACGGACTTTGAGTAAAGCCTCAGCATCAGCCAGCTTCTTCTGGGTCTCCTCCAAGTCTTCCTTGGATTTCTTCAGCTGTTCAGCGACTTTGGAGGAGGACCCCTTCAGCTCATTCAGCTCTTGCTGAATTTGGAAAGCCTTTGTCTGAGCTTGGGCCACTTCAACTTTCTGGATCAGCAGTTGATCCTCAGCCTCTTGGAATTTAGCTCTTTGAGCTTCAGCAGCAGCAGCAGCCTCTGAGAGTTGGACGTCTTTGGCCAAGAGCAACTCTTCAGCAGCCATTCGGCTGGCTTCAAGAGCCTCTAGACGCTGCTGCACTTCAGCTTGTGCAGCAGTTCCTTCTTGAATTCGGCTCTCAATAGCAGCCTTGAATTTGGAGACGTCCACTCCCATATGCTCCTGGAGGAATTTTTCCCCTTCCATCAGTGGGGGAAAAACCTCCATCTCCATAGCATCGCAGAAGGTTTTCAGAGCTTCGGCAGCTTTTTTACCGTACTCCTCAACCTCCTGCTGCTTCTCTTCAGCTGCTGCTTGCTTCAGCTTAGCAAGCTTAACTTCCTCTTCAGCCACCTTCCTTTCGTGCACAGCAGCGTCTACCCTATCTTGTAGGGTATCAATCAGCTCTACAGTGAGAGTCTGATTGTGCACGAACTGAAAACAGGAAGACAAAAAAAAATAAGTAATAAGAAAAAAAAAATAGAGCTGAATTTCGGAGGAAATGAAGGAAAATTACCTGCATCATCAGCAGTTGGTTAGACCTGGCTGGGTCAGGAACTGATCTACTGGATTCGCCCATCCCAGCAGTGGCCTTCAGCGACCAGATCCTTGCCCTGTCTACTTCGGACATGCCAGCAAAATTGCCGAAGTAGGCTGCAGCTCCTTCTCGGTTTTGACCCCATATGAGGTCCCAGATGTGATCTGGGATTGGAATTCGGGGGGCCGAGAAACCCATTTCTCCAGAATGCAGAGTCTGGAAAGAAGGGAAGGACGACGATGGAGCTTGATTAGCTTTGGTTGTCTCAGCATCGTCCTTCTCAGAGGAGTCAAGTACTATGACCTCCTCTTCTTCAGGGGTGAGGACGAAAGCCTCAACCTCTCTTGCGATATCTGCCGTGAAGCCTTCAGCACTTGACATCACGGCATCTTTATTTTCGTGCTCAGCAGCACTCTCCTTGATTTCTTCTTGGACCCCTCCCTTAGGTTCGGGAGTTCTCTGATCCACCTCCATCTCAGGAGGTGGCGGAGGGGTCTTTTGAAGAGATTGGGGTGTTGGCTGGGGAACCCTCGGCGATCCATTGCCTTCCTCAGGTTCCCTTATTGCGACGCCGATGGTCATCGGCCTCTGCTGAAAGTCATGAGGGCCGATGATGGCCATCCTTCGGCGCCTCTTCAGAAGGGGCTGCTCGTCCATATCTGAGTCTGAAGACTCTTGTATTTGATCTTCGGGACGAACAGGAGCTTTGCCTTCTCTGTGTCTGTTACTCTCTTCAGACTGTAACAGACAGGGGGGAAGAAGAGTGTGAGTAAAAAAAAAAAAAAAAAAAAAGAAGAAGAAAAGAAAAAAGTTGTCTGAAAGCTCACCGAGGTTTTCAGCAAAGCCTCGTCTTCTTCAGCTGCTCTAGCTGCAGCTTCGGCTTCAGCAGCTCTGGAGGACCCTTCTCCTCCTTCACAAGCCTCAAGTACTCGTGCAACCTCTTCGGCTGTGCGGGCAGCTTCAGCTTCCTCGTTCAGCAGCTGAAACCAAGGGTCTCTCTTCTTCCACCAAGGCTTCTGCCTCTGATACAGAGCAACAGCCTCAATTTGGAAGTGGGAAGAGTCCAGATGAACTTCCCTATGCCTCGGCTCAGTGATAGACGGGGCCCGTTCAGTTACAACTCGCTCTCGGTTAACACCAAGACGAGCGTAGTTAATACCAACGTTGGTCTCGTCCCGCTCTGAAAAAAGGAAAGGGAAAAAGTTTAGCTCAGATATGTTGGCACAGCATAAAAAAGCAAAGCGAGAGAAGAAAAAGAGGTAGTTAAAAGCCTCGGCCCCAGCCGAAGAAGCTTACCATCCTTAAACTTTCGGCTGAGGCCAACAGCTGCTAGCATATTCTCTTGGAAAACGTAATGCGTATCGGGGAGCCAAGTCTCCGGGATATGCTGCATTCGACCACTCCCCCCCGGGTTCGGCAGCTTGCCGAAGATATGTTGCTGATCCAGGTTCGGATCCGCCCCGTTATCTGCGGGGGGACCTAGACTTCCCATTTCGGGATCAGGCTCAGCTAAGTACCGGGGAGCGCTGAAGACACAAGGGTGGCCCGGATCTATGGGTGCCCTAACCCAAATCCATTGACCTCTCCAGTCCTTGTCTGAAGAGTCATTTGGCCACATGGTCAAGTATTGGGGCCGGGACTCAATCCGATACCACCCAGAACCATGGCTTCCGTGCCCACTCTGAATATTTGGCACTAGCCGATGGAGCTTTCTGAAGCAGTGCAGGTTCGGCACGTATCTGAAGAACTTGCAGACCCATAAGTATGTCATCACCCTTCGGATACTGGTGGGGGTTAGCTGACATAGGGAAATGTTGTAATGGATCAGCAAGTCTCGGACGAAAACGTCCAAAGGGAACCTCAGCCCATACTGAAGCTGTCTCGTGTACACCCCCACATACCCCGGGGGTGGACGATGGATTCTATCGGATGCTGAGGGCATTCGGCACCAATATCCATCAGCTTCAAAAATGCCGTAGTGCAACTCAATTTGCTCGGCAAATCGATATTGATCGGCGTTCTCTACCCACCATGAGTAGGGGCGGTTCTTTATCATGGCCGAAGCGACTTCGGCATTCTCCCACTCTGAAAACCCAGGGAGGATATCCCAAAGGACAGCGGGAATTTCATCGTCCCGTCCAGAAGCACTCGGCTCATCCGTTCTTTGAGGAGGAGCCGAGGAAAGGGGAGTCGCCCTAATCCCATCAGCAGGGTCAGACTCCGGCCTTCGACCATTCCAGGTCCCAATCCTATTCCTAGGATCGGGAATCGGCCTTGCTCTTCTTGGAGCACGGGCTCTACCTCTAACTCCTCTTGCCATGGACTATTTCGAAGAGAAAAGTCGAAAGAAAAAGGGAAGGAGTTCGAATTCGAAGAAAAATGAAATAAAATCAAAGGAATTTACCTTGATCTGAAGCAAAAGTCGCCGATTTACGAATTGGTAGTGACAAGTCTCAGCTTCTAAGCTTAATGCTCGGGGAATTTGCGAAGTTTTGATGCGGGCTCTTGAGCGTTCTTGAGAATTCTGGGTTTGTGTTGATGAATGAGTGGGGAGAGAAGACGCGCCTCTATTTATATCTCCAGAAATGGGAATTCAAGGAGTCTGCGTTTCAATTTCTCTCAAGCACCCCACTAAGTAACCGTTAAACACACGACCTTGCAGTTAAATCGCCCACTACCCATCCAACTTCCGCAATTATCCACATTAACTGTTGTTATCTCATTAATCATGGGTTAATTACGGTTTAAATTCACATTTTTGGATTAACAAATCATTCACTTCCCTCCTTTTCTGATTAAATCAAACCCGACCCGTCATCCTTCCAAATCGGGTCTGGGGGGCAAGTTGTTTGGGTCCAATTTAGTCCAATTGGGCCTGGTCACTGAATGATCCAATTAAAAGCCCAAGGTTAAGGTTCAACTCTCCAAATGTGCTAAAGTCAAAAATCAACATCCTCAAAGCCATGTCAAGGTCAGTCAACGGCCCAATCAGCTTGGCCCAGCCCAACTGACTTCCGGGCCCAATCCGCCTCCTTCATTAGCCAAGGTATAAAAGCCAACAATTTGGTCAATTCTTGGTAAGACAATAAAGCCTCAAGCAACTAAACTCTTGCACAGCTTTCTCTCTCTAATATACTGACTTAAGCATCGGAGGGGCCTTCCTCGGCGTCCCCCCCGAGGCTAGTTTACGTGTATTTGTTGTGCAGGAAACCCTCGGCTCCTGCGTCGTTCGGACCGAGACCAAGTTCCCTCAAGATAAAAGGATCTTCCGAGATTCGATTGTTTTCATCCGAAACAACATATATACTAAATCCACCAAAATTTGTTTACTAATGAGTAGCATAACAGGTATGATCCGCACCATTGTCTTAAGGCCCTTGTGAATGATGGGATATCTTGTCGTATATAGTTGTATTTAATCAGTAAGGAGAAAGACTCTACTGAACTTATCCTCTATTATAAATAGTCAATCTATCTACACATTTCAATACTTAAGAGTAGATGGGAAATTAAAATTAAGGGAATCCCCTACTCATAAGCATAAGTAGATGGTAGGCTTGAACTTGTGACTTCAAAGTCACGAGGTGATCACGAGTTCTCCACCATTTTCACCAAGTATGTTTGGTTGTCATACATAGTTGCATGTATGAATTAGTTTTATATGCATATAGCATATACAAGTATATTATTAATCATAGTAGTTAGACTTTATATAGTAAGAACAATTTGCAATCTTCTAGAAAGCCATACTTGAGGGTGGGCCTTTTGCTTCGTGCAATAGTAAAACGTCATAGTCCTTGAGTCATACTCGATCATAAGGCTTATACTTCGTGCACGTATGTGTAGCCATATGGGTTAAGATCATATGTTCCTACTAATTTCTTATCTTGTCCAACCTCAATTCTTTTAGACACAGTACACATATCACTAACACAAAATCAAACGTCAAATGTTATTGGTTAATAGATAACGAGATACAAGAAGAGACACTATGATCGGGGCTAATTGCTTATATGATTAATCAACTTGAAATATACCTGTATGGCTGGCTAATAGAGACCCTTTGTAAAAACGGTATAGATGAATTCCTTTCAAGATATGCATGAATACCTTTGCAATGGAATATGAATAAGGTGCTATATAATTTTTCCTTTAGGCTTTTAAATATTGTTTGTCATCGTAAACTATATATTCTCTTTCTAATGAAAACTGATAAGAATGGCCCTTTAAGCTATTGCAGCGAATCAGAGAGGAAGGGAACAGAGTCACTGTAGTCAAGTAGTAGACTCATATGGCCTGGCTACCTTGAACTAGTTAGAGTTAAGCCACTAGATATAGTGGTGAACTATTTTGAACTAAAGCTGTATACGTTTGAACCTCTTTAGACAACATATCGATAGAAAGTGTCAGTTAACTAACTATTTCGGACTAAAAGGCTGTATACCTTATCAGCTGTTATTGTTGACTTGTGAGGAAGTCAACTATAGAGTTATTCTCCCTCTGTTTCATATTAAATGCAACACTTTTTATTTTCGGTCGTTTCATAATAATTATAACACTACTATTTTTGGCAAGGACTCACCATTATTATATAATTTCTCTCTTCCACTAATCCCACTTCACAAATATTTCACTATTTCTCTTTCCTACCAACCCCACTGATACTACTTTTTTTTATTATTTCTCTCTCCTACCAACAATACATTATACTTCCTCCGTTTTTTTTAGTTGACACCATTTGACTTAAGCACTATTCACAAATTACACTTTGACTAGCTTTTGTGATTTATACCTACGATAAAACATAGTCAAGTGGAATCTTGCTTGAATAGTCTCAAAATATATTTTATTAATATCTACTTTTTATAATTTTACAATATCGAGAATTAGACATATTAATTGTTGAAATAGTGCGTTGGCAAGCGTGATAAGAGAAAGATGTCAAATAAATGAAAACGGAGGTAGTATTATACTACCTCCGTTAAATGTTATGTGCAACTTTGGAGGGAGTTGCGGTTACCAAGGCAAAACTTAAAGGGCAAAGATTAGGAAAAGTTTTGTAAAGTAATTAAAGGAAGAGGAGAGAGAAAGTAGGACCCGTCCACTTGCAAATTGGTAGGGAAATCTGCTAATTTTAGGAGGGACTTGTTTTCCCTCCCAATTTTTCACCAAAATTCGAATTGAGTGAAATTTTGGGTGGGTTTTCATTTCCCTCCTATTTTTTTTAAAAAATAACTACATTCATTCAAATTTTTAACCTGTTTTTAAACCAAGCATTCATCATTTATGAGGCTTATAAATACCAGCCCCCACAAACATTCAATGTTGCACACTTAATTACAAACCAGAATTTTTTCAAAAGATCAAATGTTTACCCAAAAGTTAGCACTAACTACCCATGATTAGCCCATATTTACCCAAAAAATTCCCCTAAACTAAAATTAGTGTTGCACATCTTCAATCTTCATCATCTTCATCACCTAGCAACCTTCATTATCTACATATTCACCTAGGGAAACTTCATCTCCAAAATAAAAAAAAAAAACAACAGCCAACCCTATATCATCAATCTCAATCCGAGGAAAAAAAAATCAGACACAAGGCATGGCAGAATTTATTGAAGCTCTGTTCTATGATGTTGACCAAATACTAACAGAGGAAACAATGGTAGAAATCTACTATGATCAACAAGAAGAAATGCAAGATGAAGACTTAGAACAATATGAAACAGAAAATGAAAACATGCAAGAAGAAGAAGAAGAAAATGGGCAGCAATGCACACAAGATGTTCACATTGCACATGAAGAGGATGAAGACAATGACATGTAAGCATTCAATGAAGTTGGGAATCAACAAACACAAAGGAAGCAACTCACTTTACAAAAGAAAAGGGAAATTGTTGATGCAATGTTGGTGAAAATGCAAGATGGGAACTTACCAAGGGGTCACAAGAAGATTTTATCAGTTCAATTCAATGTTCACAAATCAATAATCACTAGAATATTCACTGACTTTAAAAAACAGATGGCATAGGGAATTTAATTGATGTCAGGAAGAGTATGGCAAAACAGGTCCAAAGCCAAGGGAATTTTCAGATGAATTCCTACAGTCAGTCCCTCTGCATTTAAGGCAAACAGAAAGAAGTTATGTAGCTGTCTTGAAAATTTCTCATGTCACTCTTCATAATTTGAAGAAAAAGGGAAGGCTGAGAACACACATAAGCAGTAACAAGCCAACACTGACATTAGACCACAAGGTAGCTAGAATAAAATGGGTTCTGTCACATATAAACCCACTTACATCAAATGAGGACCCCACTTTTGTTGACATGAACCATGTCATACACATAAATGAGAAATGGTTCTATCTCAATTCTGATAAGAGGAGATTTTATCTCCTACCTAAAGAGGAAGATCCCTACAGGACACAACAGTCAAGAAGATTCAAGTTTAAGCCATTGTATGACAGAAATGGGGAACTACTCCATGATGGGAAGTATGGAATATTCCCATTCACTGTCAATGAGAGAGCTAAGAAGTCAAGCAAAAATAGAGCAGCAAGCACATGGGAAACAAAGACACTCCAGAATGTCAACAGAGAGGTGATTAGGGAGATGTTACCGACAAAGGTCATACCAACAATTGTGTCTAAATAGCCTGAAAGTCTTCCAAAAAATGTTGTCATTCAATGGGATAATGCAAGGCCTCGTCAAGTTCCCAGAGATGAGGAGTTCATTGCAGCAACAACAGCAAATGGGTTCAACATTTAAATTGTATTCCAGCCAGCACAGTCACCTGATTTGAATGTGTTGGACTTAGGCTTGTTTAGGTCAATTCAGTCTTTGCAATATCTGTCTTTTCCTTGCAATCTAGATGAGCTAGTTGAGAAAGTCATTGAGTCTTATGACACATTCAACCCTAAAGTCAACAAGTACATATGGGTGACTTTGCAAAGATGTATGATAAAAATTCTCAAGGGACAAGGTTGGAACAAGTACAAAATACCCCATATGAACAAAAATAAACTTGAAAATCTTGGCATTCTACCAGATCAAGTTAAGGTGAAGAAGGAAATTGTGATGGAGGCTGTGGAGTACCTGAACACTATGTTTAGACCAGCAAATCAAGGCAATCAAGATGCAGCAGAAGATATGGAGGTAGATGCAGACTAGGGGACTCATCAGAATGAAAAACAAGACAAGAGCAACATGGAGTGCCACACATAACCACTTAGGTCTTTTATTTATTTATTTTTTTTAAACTCTGTGTGAATGAATAGGTGGTTAGGTGTATTTTGTTTATTAGGATGATCCAAACATCTAAGGCAGTCATATGTAACTTCTTTTGATCATGTTTTGGTCCATATGTAACTACATTTTGATTGGAATGAAAATAAAAATGTTTTTTGTTATGTGGCCAATAAATCCATTAGAAGAGTGTGTATGATTGTTGAATACAACTCTTCAACTTAAGGTTACCTCAACAACAATCTCAATACAGAAATTGTTGGAGCAAAACTCTTGTTTAAAGTGAAATTCAATGGAGTCCCTTCTTCATTTGGAATAGAAAACACAACTTAAGTGAATGGAATGGGGGACTCACTACTTGAGTGTATCATAACACAAAAAAGTGGGACTCTTTTATGAAAAAATTCAACAGCATAAAGGGACTGACAATGTTCGCTATACAAATGAGCATTGAGAATAGTCTAAGCTGCAAGAAGCACAACCTCACAAAACCAAGCACACAATAGCCTCACCATTCATCAACCAAAATCCCCTAGGTACCATTAGTCATTATTCCAACACCAAACCAACAACGCAAGTCAATGACTCCAAAAGATGCAGCATGAAGCAACAATAATGTCCAACAATAACCAATAACAATTTCAACCAATAACCAACAATAACCAACAATAGTCTCAAACATTAACCAACCGCAAATGTCCAACATAAACCAACAACAATTTCTAACAATAGCCAAAAGTCAATCCAACAATAACTAACAATAATTTTCAATAATGTCCAACAATAACCAACAACAATTTCCAACAACAATCAGAATTAGAAAGCCAAATCCAACAACCCACCATAATCAGGAAGATAACAAACAACCAGAATAAGGAAGTAAATCAAGCCAACATAATCAGGAAGCCAACAATAATTCCCAAAAATCACTTCCAATAAAGCACAAAGGCAACAACAATCATGATAAATAATCAAAGGAGAGAGACTCATAATCAATAGAACATAGAGCAAACAACACCAGCAGGGAAGCAAAGCAGATATAGCCCAGCAATAAACAAGAATCAACATAAAAAAACGAAGGACAGGGACTCAAATTAGACATGAAGTAAGTTAGGGTTAGAGATCGTTACGCAAGCAGTCACTCAGAGGGTTGAACCTTAGGGTTCATCCTCCTCACATAGTGCTTGTAAACAGGGCCTGAATTTCACCAACTTCAAGGGGAGGGACATTGCTGGTATGCTTCTTCGAAGGAGGTGATGAATCCTTCTTTTTCTCAGGCTCATCATCAGAGGAAAGCTCAATAACCTTCTTATCAGGCAGCCCACGGATTCGCCTTAGAGCCACCAGTGCTGCCTTCCTTCTAGCCCGGATCTTAGTGGGAGGCCTAACCCTCTTAGATCTAGGCTTTTTGGTGGGCGCAGGACTCCCCTCACCACTTTTAGCAACCAGATTTACAGCTACATCGGTGAAGTCAAGCAATTTCTTGCCCCAGGACTCACCCTAACCCTCAGCCCTCTTGAATTGCTCCTTCTCACCAACTCTTTCAAGAACCTTCCCCAACGCCTTGTAAGTCGTCTCTATACAGTAGGGACCAGACTCACCAAACTCATAGAATTGGCGAGGAAATGGAGAGTTCGTCTCAATGGATTGAATGAGGGAGAGAATCAAATTACCCTCTTGCTCTGAATCAGTGGCCATCTACGCTTCGTGAAGGGGTTCAAGGTTAACCATGTTGCTGGGGGACTCGATTTGTCAAA
Organism: Chenopodium quinoa; assembly: GCF_001683475.1. Taxonomy (NCBI): domain Eukaryota; kingdom Viridiplantae; phylum Streptophyta; class Magnoliopsida; order Caryophyllales; family Amaranthaceae; genus Chenopodium; species Chenopodium quinoa. The sequence continues at coordinate 990,677 of NW_018743812.1, read as the reverse complement.
AATCTGATGAATCAAGGACATATCTGGAGAGAGAAAGTGGAGAAAACGAAGGATGAAGAGGAAGAGAAAGTAGAAGAACAGGAACTAGGGTTCATCTGGAGAATTCTCCAGAAGAAAAAGGGGAACCCAGCCATTGTAGTTAGTTTTGGGTGGTTGGGAAGATGAGTAAATGAGGGTAGTAGGGGGGAAATGGGATGATAAATAGAGGGAGCCATTAGATTAGTGTAGTCAGATTAGGTTTAACTTAATGAAATTAAAAAAAAAGATAAGGGTAAAATTAAGAAAATCAGATTATTTAAGTAAGGGTAAATAAGTAATTTCCAGCTTTTTTGTTTACTAAGAATGGAAAGAAAATGGAAAGTTGCACATAACCTTGATCATCCGTTTTTGGCAAAAGTTGCACATAACATTTAACGGAGGTAGTAAAAAAAATCCTCTTTTTGGCCTAACGCTATAAATTTTCTTAAACTTTGTGAATACTATAATTTTGCATTTAATATGAAACGGAGGGAGTACACAAATTTTTATATGTGGCTGTTACACCGTGTAGTCAGGGTTACTTATTCAGGGGCTACTCGGTCGGTCAGGGATTACTCTCACAAAAAAATCGTGCTAACCGACTGAATAACCCTAGAATATAAGTAACACTTGACTGAGTGAGTAACCCCTGAATAAGTAATCCCACCCATACGATGTGGCTAGCTACACAGAAAAAGCACCTAGAGTTATAATGCCCTTGTTTAGAGATTGTTATTGATTCAAAACAGTAAGCTGTTTAAATTATACACCTAACTAGCTGTTGACAATTATGATTTATGATAAAAAAGCTAGCAACATAGTTAGTTCTTGGCTCCACATTTGTACTGTGTTTGAAGGTAAATGCATGAAGCATTTATAAAATCTCCAATTGGATGTTTATTTCTGCATCCACTTCACTAGTCACTGTCAACTATATATATGTTAGTGTTGGCTACTATCCATTGTGACCGACTTCCTAGTTCCTTGACTATTTGTTGTGGTCAGTCAGAGTCATGCACCGCCAGCACCGTAGCTTAGCTTCACAAAATAGTTCATTGCTCTGTCTAAGTGATTACAATAACATTTTTTCGTGTCTGTGTCGGATTTGAGCTAGCAAAAGTTAATACATCACTAACCAAACAAGAAAAAAAATGGATTAATGTCAAGGGTTTACTACCATTTTAATTAAATGGATCAACACGACACATACGTTTAATAAAACACTTAAGGTTAGGGTTAAGATTTCCATTACAAAACAAGTATGACAATTCGACCCGCCTAAAATCAACCAATAGTTTATGGAATTGATGATAAATCTTGTAAATGGGGCTATGTTTAACATAACACGATAACACAACACAAATCGGTCACAGGAAAAGCAAGTTATTTGTATCAAGCCTTGCTTCCAACACATTTAATTGAACAGGAGAACACGACACGTTTTGAATAAACGATCGGGTCAGTGAGATTTCCCAATTTATTTATCTTCGAAAATGAATACAAATATTAGTTTGGATTAGTGTTACATTTTCGCAATAACTTATAATAGAGAATACAAATATCCTATGCGTTGTTGTTATCAGAGTTAAGACTGTTTGGGTCCAATTTAGTCCAATTGGGCCTGGTCACTGAATGATCCAATTAAAAGCCCAAGGTTAAGGTTCAACTCTCCAAATGTGCTAAAGTCAAAAATCAACATCCTCAAAGCCATGTCAAGGTCAGTCAACGGCCCAATCAGCTTGGCCCAGCCCAACTGACTTCCGGGCCCAATCCGCCTCCTTCATTAGCCAAGGTATAAAAGCCAACAATTTGGTCAATTCTTGGTAAGACAATAAAGCCTCAAGCAACTAAACTCTTGCACAGCTTTCTCTCTCTAATATACTGACTTAAGCATCGGAGGGGCCTTCCTCGGCGTCCCCCCCGAGGCTAGTTTACGTGTATTTGTTGTGCAGGAAACCCTCGGCTCCTGCGTCGTTCGGACCGAGACCAAGTTCCCTCAAGATAAAAGGATCTTCCGAGATTCGATTGTTTTCATCCGAAACAAAGACTATACTTGAACATTGTAAAATAGTGCATAGAATAAATGAATAAAATCGTAATTGCAGTGATCGAAGGGTCAAGGATTCAAGGGGCGCTAGCTCTAAAGAGCACAAAAAACCTAGAAGAAGACAGGATTAAAGAAAGAGTAGTCATACCACGTGTTATTGCAATGCATCAACATAAACTTTAGACACAGCACATTAATAACTTTATAAAGATAATAATCAAAAGTTTGAGTTGTAATTAATCAACTCTTTATTCCTTAAAATGTAGTAGTCTTTTTCTTGATAAATTTATCGATCATTTTAACACGATTCTCTCGATTTTTGTAGGACCATGAAAATCCAAATAACATAATATAAAACGTAGCACTCATTTGTTTGGTCATTTATGTATATGCTATCCTGTCGAACAGTCGCAGTGCCTTATGTCTTGCATGGTCTTACACTCTTACTCACTCACTCTTCGTGTTGCAATGCTGCCGATTCATCTCTTCACTTGATCTGTTTTTGAGCCACTTTGTGAAAGAATCAAGGGTATTCATGTCGGCCCTATAGTGTTTTTGAGTAAATTCTAGAAAAAGTGGCCATGTAAAGTCCGGATATACCCTCGGGTGCCCTAACTCGTCGTCTACCAGTTCACCTGGTGGACTAATCACTTTGTCTCCTTTGGGACACAAAAAGAATGCTAGTGATTTTCGTGGAGTGTTATTGTTTACCACTGCCCTGTGCAAGCAACTCTTGTACTGCCCATTCGATAAAGCCTACACCCAAAAAAAAAAAAAAAAAAATCGTGTTAAAAGATAAGTGCGCAAAATAATGAGGAAGTGGTACGAAACCCTACATAACATACGTCCTACAATGTTATCCCACTTTGTAATATGTGAGTCACGTCACTAAGTGGGCACACATTGTAGAAACAAAGGGAGTAATTAAAAAATAAACTGTAATTCCAATGTTGATTACCATGAAGGTATCGCCAATGTTGACAACAAATGCTTCAGGATTAGGACGAATGGAGCACCATTTATCATTGACAAACACTTCAAGGCCTCCTACGTGATCTTGATGAAGAATTGTTAGCGACGTGGGATCACAATGAGGTCCTGTTCCAAGAGTTATATCAGGCTTTTGGCAAGGTGGATAGTAGTTTAGCCTCACTATTGAGTCATTCTCTTGAAAAAATTCCCTGAAATAGTTTCTTCCAACTCCTAGACTCATTCCCAAGAGCTCCATGATACCAAGAGATAGGTTGCTCATAGCCTTACAATATTCTTGGTACACCCGCCTACACGAAAAAAAAAAAAAAAATGTTAGGACTAATAAGATGTAAGTGACAAAAATACAATCTTTTTAGTCTTCCCTCAAAGATTTTATAACATACATATGGATATACCACATTTAAAACTTAAAGTTATCATCGGTGATTAAAATTAGAAGTTTCACTTACTAAAATTAGAATCATGTTTTATTTTTTTTCAACGTCCTTTATATAGAAATATCGAATGTGGTCGTTTTTATGTAGGGACAAAGGAAGTAATACATACAAATAGCTACTGTCGTACCCAAATTCTTGAAACTCAGTCCCCATTGAGTTCAATATATAGTTTTCTACCATATTTGAAGCCTTATCATCAGCCGAATATCGAAAGGAAAAGGTCTCTTTCCAAGGCAACTTAGTAGTAAATCTTCCAACAAAGCTACTAGAATAGCCACAATGATCACCAGGTTTCCTAAGAGCTCTCTGCTTTTGAGAAATCGGCTTTTCAAAAAATTGATTCATAACTTCATGTGCTTTGTCTAAGAGCTTAGAATTTACGCCGTGGTTAACAACTAAGAAGAAGCCATGCTTCTCGCATGCTTCATTAGCAAGGCTAGTTGCATTTGACACCGCCACCGGGTCTCCGGAGAGGAACCCTCCTAGATCAATGGGAGGAACCTCGAGCTCCGGAGGCGGTTGTGAGCATGGTTTTTCTTCATCTGGCCATATAAATTGGGTTGGGATGTTATGTTCATGTTTGAGAATTGATGTATCAAACAATGAGATTTCTTGATTAGAGGGTGGAAGAGTAAGAAGTGTTTGCATTGCTAAAGATTTAAGCATGCAATATTTGTTAATACAAATTTTCTTTGGAGTGTAAATGGAGCTGAGAATTTAAGAGAAAGATAAGGGAATGAAGAGAGACAAGTTTAAGCTGTTTTTTTTAATGAAGTTGAGAAGTGGAGGAGAGGGGTTTAAATGAGAAGAGAAACACTTGTTCAAAGTGTCATGTCAACTTCTATATTACTCCTTTCATACCAACTAGCCTTTTGGCCCATGCAATGCATGGGTAGTTGTTCATAGGTATATAATGTAATTAATCTTTTGTTTTATACATAATACATGTATGTTTAAGTTATTGGAAAAATAAATAGTTTATAAAGGAGAAAAAAGGGTGGAAATTGAATTAATAAACTTCTAAGAGATACGAAGTATTAAGTTGGGGAAAATGAACTAAATCGCATTAATTTGTATTGAATTAAGGCTAGTTTTCTTTTTTATTATTACTATTAATATGCTAGAAAGGGGATTAAAAAGATAGGTTAAATGAGATGATATGTGGCATTATTCAATAAAAAAAAAGGTGACATATGACATTATGATTTGTATTTTTATACACTAAGTATAGATCAATTTGGTTCGTTTGTTTTCTTTACTTATTCGCTTTTACTTTCACTGTCATCAAATAAAAGTCTCATTTTTCTTTAGCACCAGTTTTTAGAAGTAAATAAAAATGCTTTAAATAAAATTCCGAGGTTAATCGATTAAAGGTGAATATCAAGAGAGAGCGTAGCTAGTGGGCCAAGTGTATGGTAAGAGCAAGAGATGGAGAGATCATAGTGTTGTAAATTAAATTTAAGTAAGAAAGTTTAAAAAGAAATTATTGTAAGTAGGGTTTGTAAGATAAATTTAGAAGAGTGTGGTTTTGTATGTAGAATAAGTTTGTAAAAAAAAAAAAAAAAAGGAGGTGCAAGGATGGATCTAAGAGAGGGCTTGTCCGGGCCACGGCCCACCCTATGCCCAACAATTTTTAGTTTTATTTGTATTAAACCGTTGTGTTTGTCAGATAAAGAATAGTTAGTTGGCTGAGTTGAATTGGTTTCATTAATACTGATTTTAAAAATTCCACATGGGAGACAAACTTTTTTCGAACTCTCTATAGTGTCCCTGGGATTTTATATAATTGATTACAGTGTCCTAATTGTCATTAAATGGGCTAACCTACCACAAAATGGTTTAATAGTTTACCATATTTGATGAAAAGACTTACCTACCCCTGATTTAATCTTCTTTCACTCATTTCCCTTAAATGCTCACTGCAGTTCACCTCCTTGCTCGACATTGTTGAACAAAAAAAAAAACCCAAACCCTTTCCTCTCCCTTCAATCTCAACGAAATCTCAGATTATCACCATGAATTTTGGTGGAGTTTCGTCAAGGAAGAGAGGCGCAACAGATGGAAGCTTTAATTGGGTAAGGATGAAGCACTGCAATTGCAACCCCCCTAGCAACGCTGAGGTTAGGTTTTCTGATTCCATGACCAATCTAAAGAAGGCGTACTACAGATGCAGGGAAAAAGTGCGAGGTTGTGGATTTTTTGAGTGGGTTTCAGAAGATGATGTGAGTTTTTATGATGCTTCACCAAATTCTGAGATTGCCGCCATACATAACATGGTGGAAGACCTTTTTGTTTGTTGCAAGAGGCTTATGAAGATTGCTATTACCATATTAGCAATTTGTGTTTTTTTTTATCTGAAATGATGTAAACAGGATAATGAGGGAAAGGGGAGTATTGTTAGGGTTGATCCTAATTAAGTTATGTAATCAGGGGTAGTGATGCAATGTGTACTGGTTTTGTGAATGCAATTATGTAATACAAGCAAGTATAAATAAAAAGTCAGTTATGATTCTTGCTTTCCATTCTATGTACATGTGCTGTTAATGAGAACAAAGTTGAGATTTGATAAAGTCTAAACACTTGTGAAATGAAAGTACAGACCACAAGTTCAAAAACCATAAGTTCACCTACAAGAACTTAAATACATAACATAAGTTCAAAAACCATAAGTTTACCTACAACAACTTAATTACATAACAGAAGTTCAAAAGCTAGAGCTTGGCCTAGTAGATGATCTAGTTAAATACAGACCATAAGTTCAAAAACAAAAAGTTGCAAGCAGTTGCACTGTCATCTACAAAAACTAGCAGGACAAATTAGACTTTGTTCTTTCCTTTAGTACACTTCCTTGACCTAGTAACAGGTTGGCTACTTGGACCTTGAATAGGTTGATGTGAACTCTGAGTTGTGTTAATGGAGGGTTGTGGTTGTGAAAGAGACTGCAATGAGCTTCTTGTGAATCTCCTTGGTGGGTCTGGTGGGTTTGCTGTGGATGTAGTCTTTGGTGCAGTTTGTGTAGAGGACCAGAAGTTTTCTTGCTGGTTTTTTAGCTCTTGCCTTTCCAATTCTTTGTCCATCCCTAGCACTTTGCTCTGCTGCTGTCAGTCCACCCTTACATGTCTGTTTGTTGTGTCCATAAGACATACATTTCTGACATTGGACTGTTGTGGACCTTTTTCCTTTGTCTGGTTCATCAGGTGCCCTTTTTCTTTGTCTAGATGGCCTACCAATGGCTCTCTTCATCACTGGTGGTAGTATGGTAGGTGTTTCGGGGTTTTCTGATATCCTGCGGGAGAGTTACAATTCCGGGACTGGTATCCTTGCGCCTGTAACTGCAAAACAACGGAGACTCCTTGAGGTGGGAGCTCCGCCTCCAACGGTCAAGTTAGTACTTGTTTGAGGAGTAATAAATGCGGAAAGTAAAGGTGGGAGATCTGGTTCCTCTAGGGGAGGAGTGATCAATGTGTTTAGACTTCTCTAGGTGAGAGTCATCAATTGCTGAATCCCCTTTAATGAGGATTATTTAAGTATTTATAGTCTTGAGAAGCGTGCCAATCCTAGGTTTAGGTTAACCAGGGAAAATTGGGCTTCTCCCGGACTTTGGGCCTTGGTGGCCATTTTGCCTATTTGGCATATGGGAGGCCACGTGGCGTGGTCTGATTAGTCCATGTTGGACCTCTTAGGGTGACAAGTGGCGGACGCTGATTGGCCCACGTGGTGGACACGTGGCAGGTTCGGATTGGTCCATTTGTCATGGGTAATTTTTACGCTAAACAGTAGGCATATCAATCTCAGGCCAGTGATCAAAATCTGGGACAGAGTGTATTGGACTGGCATATTCTTGCTTATAAGTTTGGACTGAGAACCATGTGCTACAGAACTGGTGTGGGTTCAATCCAGCAGCCAAGATTGCTCTGATTGCATGTTTGCAAGGCAATCCAAAAATTTGCCAGGCCCCACAGAGACATGTCTTCCTGTTTAGTGACACAAGAAGCATAGACTTCCCATCCTTCACTTCATATTCACCCTCATCTGACTGATAAGCTTTGCAAGTCTTTGATTCAAAGGTCAACATCTTTATTCTCTTGACTATATTAGGACATGGTTCATCCTCATTCCAGTTGTTGCACCTTTGTCTTCTTGTTGATAGTCTCACCATGCACATTCTTCTTATACCTATGCATTCATGTTAAGACATGTTAGCTTCTAAATAAAATGGTCTGGAATATGTTAAAAGAAGTCAGAAACTGAAAAAGTATACCTTCCAGAAGTGTTAACACAGGCCTGCATCTGTCTACACCCAAAGTTGAATTGAAGCTCTCTACAAAGTTGGTCTTATTCTCATCACTGCAAATGTTTGGATCAAATTTGTGTCTTGTCCATCTTGGATGATCTCCCAATTTAGCCAACCATTCACAAGCTAGTGGATTCACAGCCTGAATCCTATCCATAGCCTTTTTGAAGGTGAAAGGGGATGTTTCACTACAAGCCAACCAGAACAGAGAATGCATCAAAGGCCCAGGAAATGATGCTTTCCAGTTCTTAGCTAAGTGTTTACAGCAGTATCTCCTATCCACTTCAGGCCACACCTCATTTAGTGCCACATCTATTCCATGCACACAATTTTTTAGGAAAACTGAGGTTACTTGTTATTTACAATTACATAATTTACAATGTGTGTGAATGACAGAGATAACTTACTTTTTGTCTGTCTGAAATTATACACCAATCATTTCCCCTCTCAGAACCTGACAGGATATGCTTGAGGTGCCAGAAAAAATACTTCCAACTGTCACCATCTTCCTTGGGAACAATAGCCCATGCAAAAGGAAACAACTCATTGTTTCCATCTATAGCCATAGCAGACATAAGGATCCCACCAAAATGACCTTTCAAGTGAGCTCCATCAACCCCCACCAAACTCCTACATCCTGCAACAACACCATCAATGGCAGCCTTGAAAGAAATGAATATGCTTGAGAATGTGAGGGATGGATCAGGTGGATTCAGTTGCTTCCATGCACAATTTGCTGCAGATCCTGGGTTGGTTTCCTTAATCATCTCACAGTACTTTGGCAAATACCCATAAGAAGTATCATGCCCACCATTTATCTCCTTCAATGCTACCCCTCTCATCTTGTAAAGGGTGTTGGTAGCCATATGCACTCCATATCTACTGAATAACAGATCATTCAGTGTCTTTCCAGAGATGTCATTATCTGCCCTTATATCTTCAAGTAGTTTTTCAGCAGCCCATTTAACAGTCACCAGGGGATTCCTTTCATCTAAGCCTCCACAAGTGTGCTCAGGGTTCTTAATAGTCTTTATATCCCATGTCACTCCATCAGGTATCCTACTTGAATGAATTTTCCAACTACAGTTTAAAGCAAGACAGGAAGCAGTGAACCTCCTTGGACAGCTCCTGTCAACCACTACTGCAAATCCACATTGAATGCAGTAATCTCTGAAGACAGAAATGAAATGGTCTTTATCACTAAAGATCATCCAGGGCTTTAACACAATGCTGCCAAACTGAACATCCTACTGAAATAAGTTTCATCTGCATTAAGACCTCTCTGCCAGCAGTCTGATGAGTATGGGTCATATGTGTCATGAACACACCCACTGCCTTCATCCTCTCCCATATCATCTTCCAACTTAGTATCCTCATTCAATCCATCTTCCTGCTCACCAGCATCACCAAACACAGATTCCAGAACATCTCCCTCATACATGTCATCTTCCAGTCCAGCACCCTCCACCAACTCATCAGTATTGTTAGCTCTACTGGTCTCACCAGTCTCATATGTTCTCCCAACCTGAGCATCCCTAGCCTCCAATCTCATAACTGCTTCATTAAACTCACCCTCATCCACAACCATAGCATCAACCATGGTTTTATGAGTCTGGACATTCTTCTTCCTAGCAGCTGTAGGTCTAGGTATCTTGTGAAGGACAAGGGCAGAGTTACATTGCAACTTTGAGGGTTTGTGGACAGAAGAATCTGTTTTTTTATGAATCTGAGGTGCATTTGAGAAGGTTTGTTGTTGGGCCAAGGTTTCTTTATGGGTATCACTACGTAGGTGGATCTTCCTCTTGACAGGTAGTTTCTTAGGTCTCACTGTTTTAGGAGCACCCTTTTTCTCCCTCTTTTGTTCAGTCTCCTGCTCACCCTCATCCATGTCATCTACTAGTTGCTCTAGTTGCATCTCTACCCTAATATCATTCAAGTACTCCTCATCATCACCAACATTTTCATTCCCACCTTGTTCATCATCAACTGATGCATTTTTCTTAGGAGGGCTAGGACCAAAATGTACACTAGGAATTTTTTTAAGGCTCTCAGCAAGCCTTCTAGCAGCAATTACACAATCATTAGGCTTGTCAACACAACCAATCCAAATAGTGATCTCATCCTTATCCTTTAATCTATCCAGCATTGACATTAAATCACTATCAGAAGTAATCTTAACATCTTTCATGTTATAGCAATAGTGAAAGCTAGGGAATTTAGGAAAGTCATACTTATTTTTCTTAAACCCTTCCTCACACTCAATGATCAAATCTATCCACATGACCTTGTCAATATCTTGTACAGATACTTCGATTATGTTACTCATATAGGAAAACTTTATAATACACTGTTCCATTCTGCAACATAACAACCACACGCATATATTTCAACATCAAACACGTACTAGCAAGCATAAAGATTTCATCTTTGATAAAAACGTACTCAGACAAACAAAAACAGAGCATGCAACTTTTGCAATTAAAAGAACAACAACAACATACTTAAAATTAAAGGACATACCTTGCTTAAGGTCTGTATATCAGTTTAGCAACCGCAAGAATTCCCCGATATTGCGAATTCCGTCAGAATTTCGAGAACAAACCCTAAAATTCGAACCCCAAATTTCACCAGAAACCGAACAACGAACTCTAATCAATTATTTCTAACAAACCAACAACAATTTCTCCAAACTATCGTCACGCAAAAGTGTTTGATCCTTACAATTCTTCGATTAATCTACTCTACAATACGATTTTATGAAGGTTGAAGGAAGATGAAAGAGTTTTGGGTTTTTTATTTTTTTTGAAGACTATCAAGCATACAGAAGATGAAATGAGTGAAAGAAGATTAAATCAGGGGTAGGTAAGTCATTTCATCAAATATGGTAAACTATTGAACCATTTTGTGGTAGGTTAGCCCATTTAATGACAATTAGGACACTGTAATCAATTATATAAAATCCCAGGGACACTGTAGAGAGTTCGAAAAAAGTTTGTCTCCCATGTGGAATTTTTAAAAACAGGAGACTACCATATAGAATATCCCAAAAAAAAAATTTATAGCAATTAAAAGTTAGTATTATGGAATAATAAACACCAGGAATTAAATTTCCAAGCTATTTATTAATGTATGATAAGAGTGTGTAATCATCTTTCCAAGGTGGCAATCTCTACAATTTGTAACTATACTTCGATCCCTGATTATCTAGAAGTTGTGTATTTACCTCTCATCTTTTTATGGTTTGTTCTTCATAAACTCACAGTGACGGGATACTAGCTAGGTATGTGGTAAGATCTCTAATTTTTAAGAAAGTTGTGTTTTGAAAGGTTGAAATATTTGTCCTTTATCTCATCTCACTGTTGACACCGAAATTTTGTTAATTATTTGGTGTCAAATATTTGTAAATAAGGAGATAATATCAAATATAAGATATTTATCTTCAAGATCTCGTAGAATATTTGATAGTTATCATGTTTACTAATCTACGACATTCTATATAAAGAGAGTCGTTTCTTGGGTTTAATTAGGCTCACATGGAATAAGTCAAAAAGACCCCATCTCCTCCCTACTACCAAACATTGTAGGTACAAGTATGGATTAAGCCGACAAGGCCCCGTACTACAAACAAATATCAAACCCCAACCTTTTGGAGAGAGGAATCAAGAGATTTACAAGAGTTGTAACTCATAAATTATCAATGAAATAATTATTCTCGTATATTTTTCTACCTCTTTAATTATATATTACAGGTTTGAATTTTTATGGTTTACACTCACCACGCATTTTTTAGATACCCTAAAAGAAGAATAATCAAGAGCACGACTAGAGTTTGATGATGATTCAAATCACCAACGCTAGTGGTAGAAACAAACGAATTAAATGCTAATCTAGCCCCTTTTTTTTCCGTACATATACTCTCAATCAGTCAATTGTATCTTTTTTATTCTCTTGATGATATTCTCTCTTAAAATTCTACTACCATACTTCTAATCTTCAAATTTCTAACCTTAAAGACCTTTTATTTAAGGAATAACAAGATACGTAGCCTCTTTTTTTTTTAATAACATAAGTGTTTGGGTCCAATTTACTTTAATTGGGCCGGTTCAAAATGGTTGAATTACAAATCCCAAAGCAAGGTTTAACTCTCCAAACAAATGCTAAGTCAGTCAAAGGCCCAATAAATATGGCAAGTCCATTTGACCTCAAGGCCCATTTATCTATTGAGTAAGGTATAAAAGCCTTCATTTTCCTCTCTCTACATTTATTCACTTCAAGCCTCAAGCAATTAATACTCTTGCACAACTTTCTCTCTCTAAAACACGGTACTGAGTTCGGCATCGGAGGAGCCTTCCTCTGCACAACCCCCAGGCCAGTTCACTTGTGTTTGCTGTGCAGGAAATCTTCCTCCCCGTCATCACTCGGGCCGAGTCCAGTCTTCAGCCCATTAGAAAGGTCCAGACGAACGACATATTGTTTTCACTCGGAAATAATTTGGCGCCGTCTGTGGGGAGGACGTTTAAAAAATATATATAAGCCAAAAATCGATCATTTTAACAACATGACTAAGAGCAGAAAGAGTGCCAAGAGCACTAAAAAGAATGATCCTCCTCACTCGAAGAGAGGTCCACCTTCTTCATCATCTTCTTCGGGAGCGGCTTTTTCTGAGAAAGCCGCATCCGATAGGTCACCCTCCCGTCGTACTGAGCAGCCGTCGAGCACTCACCGGCCGAGTCAGACCAATGCTAAGAGCCCAACTCCTAGCTTACAACTCACAATCTCACCCGACACCTTAGACGGGTCCTACTACAAAGGAGGTAGCGAAAGCCGTCGCGGTCTTCATGGACCTCATGAAGGCCCAGGCAGGCAATTTTCTGCCACCTCCCAGCCAATCAGTCCACGCCAACACTCCTCAGCAACCGAGAAACCTGAGAAGGAAGACCGGCTAAGAGGACGGCGGGTGAGCTCCATCTTTCAAGGAGCTCAGAGAGAAATGGGAAGAGGATACTTGGAGAACTGAACGGGAAAGAAAGAGGAACTCCCAGTTCTTCGAGGAATCCTAGACCCGAAGTTTCAAAAGCAGTAACACCGCCTCTGCGTGGCAGGAACCTGATCGCCGAAACGTTCACGAACGTATCGGCTCAAGGGAGGTAAGCGTGCACAGTCGCCTCACTTACCTAGAAGGGACTGCACCATACCCCGCACCGTCCCGGCCGAGGACAAGCGAGGTCCCTTCAGCTGGGTACAAAAGGAAAGTCGTGATGATACCCACCAATTCACCCTTTTAGAGCTGGATTCTGGAAGAGCATGTACCGACGTTAAAAATACCGGCGCACATAACATATGATAGAACTTCTGACCCGAAGGACCATATCGCCTCTTATGAGGAGCACATGTATCTGAACCCCAGGTCTGAAGCGACCTGGTGTAAATATTTTCGGACCACTCTCAAGGGTGTTGCGCAAGCATGGATCACCAAGGGAGTGAAGGAAGACTATAACCGGTTGGAAAGACCTTTCAAACAAGTTTAAGAGCAAGTTTTCTACGGAAAATCGCCGAGAGAAGACGACTGCAAAGTTGATGAGCCTGCAGCAAGGGGAGGACGAAAGCCTCCGAGACTATCGGACTCGCTTTAGCAACGAGTCGTCCAGAATTACAATTCTGGACCAAGGGCTAGCCGTTTTCGCATTGCGGAATGGGCTACTAATAAGGGTATTTTTCTCCCTTAGTTTTAGGTTTATTTTGGTCATTCTTGGTTATTTCTAGTCCTTTTAGTCTTGTTTTAGTTAATATTGTCTTAGTTTATGTTTTTAGGCCTTAGTTGTGAATAATGTGCTTTTTGCTCAGTTTCTAGCTTGATTTGCGTGCTTTTCTATGTGATCTTTCACTCTTTTCTCTCTTGTTCTATTTTTCTAGGTACTTGGCAATTTCCTTGATGTTTACGACCCGAGTGAAGGCCGGAAAGTTCAATAGAAGAAGCCTTGAAGCTAAGAAGTTGAGCAATCGCAGCGCTTTAGGCTAGAACCCCCCCAAGCATCCCTTCAAGCGGCAACAAGCAGCACAGGCCACCGCGGGCGTGGCTGCTGCGTTTTCCCAGTTTCGACAAGCTTCTTGTAGATGCCCCGGAGATGCTGCCACCGCGGGCGCAACCGTGGCCACTGCGAGCGCGGTCTTCTGGGTGTTTTTTCGCGCTTAATCTCTGATTTTTCTCCTTTTTCTTCTTGTAAAATAAATAGGACGACTTCTTTAGAATTCTCTAAGCAAGTTTTTACATTTTCTCTCTCCTCTAGTTAGGATTAGGCTTAGATTAGGAGTTTCTCTCTCTAGTGTAGGAGTAGTTTTAGAAAGAGAAAGCTTGGAATTTCAATGGAGATTTGAGAGCTTGAATGAGTAATTTTGTGGATTCTCTTCTCACCTATTCAATGAGCTTTTATAACTTTCTCTCACCTTTATTGCTTTTCTTTATTCTTGTTTTTGCTTAATTCTTTGATTGATTAGAGTAGATAATTAGATTAGTTGTTTGATTCTTGCTTTAATTCTTGTTTTACCTTGATTTATATGTTTTTCTTCATAATGATTGCTTAGATTTTGTTCTAGGGATATGGATGAAGGTAATGTTGATGAATTGAATGATTGATTGTGATTAGTATACAATTGATTCTTGATTATTGTGTGGGATGATGCTAACATTGATTAGAATCTTTTTAGCTAATTGATTCTAGGTTTTTAATTGTGCTTACAATCAATTGTACGGAAGTGAGTTGATTGATAGTCTAGATCCTTCCATACCTATGCTAGGCTAGTTGCGCGGGAGCGAATTAGCTTAGTAGGATAATTATCATGCTTAATTACGCGGGAGTGAATTGAGTGTGTTGATCGTTCCTAATTGAGATCATGATCATCTAACTGCAATTTATTGTTGAATTCATTAATGTAATTGGATTCCACTTTCCCTAGTTTTTGTTGATTGCTTTAAGTAGTTTTTTAGTTGTTTCTCTCTCTATCTCACAACTTTCCTACTAGTTTAATTAGCTCAAATTGATGCACTTAGTCCTTTTGGTTCGACCCTAGCTTGCCACTATCTTATGTAAACTTGGTAGAGTAAGATTAGGAATATAATTTGTTGATTTGATTTAGGATAGTAGACCACGACCTATTACCCGGCGATCAGCTACAGGCTGGAAAGTTCCTTAACTTCATGGTCACGCACTCATGCACACCCCGAAGACCTTGGAGGAAGCTCTGGAAGCTTCGGATAAATACATCCGAGCTGAAGAATGGAACAAGACCAAGTCCCAAGCTCAAACTGGGACAAACGTTCAAAGGCCAGAGCCAAAGGAAAGGGAAGGCAAAAGTCTCAGAACCGTCCTCGGTTACTGAGCCGAAAAAAGAAAAAACCCTCTTAATAGGGAAATACGAGTCTTACACTCCTCTCGCTCTTCCGCATGCTAAAATTTATAGCATAACAAAGGACGAACATAAGTGGAAGAAGCCAAGGCCACTGCCATCGTGGCATCAGCAGAAAAATAAAGACCAATGGTGTGAGTTCCACGATTCTCCGGGACACTACACCCAGGACTGTATCCAGCTGAGAGATCTGATCGAGGATATGGTCCAAAAGGGCTATCTGAAAAAATACCTAGCGGATCGGCGCGAGGAGTAAAAGGCCGAGCAAGACTCGCGGCAGCAACTGGATTTCCCTAGGAAAAAGGACAAGCATCAGCCTCTCTCTGAATGTATTCAGCAAAAATACCTCCCTGAGGTAAGGAAGGAGGGCGCGAGGCTTTCTCTTCGAATTTTGTCTCCTGAACGTTGACCAAAGGTTCAGGAGTGGGAGTCTTTAGCTGCACCTCCTCGTCCCGAGTCTCGGGAGGGGTAGGAGTCTTCTCTCTATTTGGCTCCTCGATCAGAAGCTTCTTCGCAAGGATTAAGGCAGCTTGAAATTGCCCAGGCAAGACAACAACTCTTCTCTTCCTCGTCCCAGTCATATCGTCTTCAGAGGAATCCTCGTCTGAGGTGTGTTCGACGGTGGCTATAGCCTTTCCTTTATCCCTCTTTTCTTCGTCAGACTGTAGAAAAGGGGAACAAGGGGGGCAGAGAGCAATATAAGCTCCAGTAAAAATAAAATAAAAATAAAAAAAAGTATCAAGACAAGTCTAAGGACTCACCGAAGTCTCCAGCAAACGAGCGTCTTCAGCTTCTCTGTCTTCTTCTTCGTCTTCTTCTTCCTCGTCTTCTGCTTCCTTCTCTCCTCTCGGCTCAGCAGCAGGGGCAGAAGGATCGGCAGAAGTACCTCCAGAGGTAGAGGCGACAGGTGCGACAACTTGTTCTTCAGCACTTAGAAGGAAAAAGGGGCCACGCTTCTTCCACCAAACCTTTTGCAGCTGATACTCAACTGCGTTGACAATCTGAAGCCTCTTCTCGGCCAAGCTAAGAGGACGGTCTTGGGGATCGGTGATCTTCGGCTTGTTTGTAATGGGATTCCTTTCCTGGCTGATCCCAAGCACCTTGTAGTTGATACCCGAGTTCTCCTCGCACACTACCGAAAAGGAAAAATAGCAATGAGTTTCTCGGATAAAGTAAATAATCAAAAGCAAAAGCAGAAAATTAAGTCTTCGGCCCTAGCCGAGCTCCTTATTGTTCTGGTACTTTCGTCTAGGGGCGTTCACATTCGGGTACCCGGATCTTCGGGTAGTTGATAAGTCGGCCCGTGTCCCGTCCTGGATAATACGGGTACCCGGTATTCGGATACCCGAATTATTCGGGACGGACATGGGTACCCGGATTAAAATTAGTTGGTATCTAAAGCTGCTGTAAAATTAGTTTCAAAGTTTACATTTGATATTTTTATAAAAAAAAAATTGACTCTATCACCACCACCATCCACCACCTAAATTCACTCCACCACCACCAAACCCCCCACTAACCCAGATCCACGACCAAAACCTCCCACCAACTCAAACTCGCGCACTCCTTCACCACCCCCACCACCCACTTCGCCACCACTCGCCTTTATCTCCTCCACTGCATTTCCCTCTCCACCACCACCACCACCTGCGTCACCTTCCCGACCCAATTCACCAACCCAACAATAACAACAAACTGCAACAACAACAAACGCATAAATTGCCGCGTCACCCAGTAACAACAAACACCAACAAACCAACCCAACCAAACCCCATGCACACTAAACCGAAACCACCACCACTAGAATTTTTAACAAAAATAATGAAATTTACCAAAACAAGCACGAAAATTACCAGAAATCATATCATATAAATGGATTTATTAAAAATTCAAAAAAAAAAAGAAAGAAAATTAAAAACAAGAAAGCATACCTTTTAAACCGAAAATGGCCTTGAATTTCACATCAAATTTGGTTTAAAACGGTCAAATTTGACCATGAAAACTCTAGATCTATAGTGTTCATGGTCGAATTTGACCATTAAAACCTTCATTTTGGTTAAAGGGAAAAAGGAGAGAGAAAGAGGAGAAAGAGAAGAAGATAGGGACAATAGGCTGGGTAATGGCAATTGGCATACGTTACCTCCCATAATAAACATGAAGAAAGAGAAGAAGAGAGTTACTAAACCTGCCACTCTGGCAGACGTTTTTTAACCTTTTTTTTTTAACGGGTATCCGGGTACCCGAAATTAACAAAGTCTATCCCATGTCCCGGCCTGCGAAACCTCTATTTTAGCGAGACGGGTACCCTACCCGAAAAAAACAGAAAAAATTGTCAATTTCCCATCGGGTTTTTTGCGGGCCATCGGGTAATCGGGACGGGACAACCGGGTCGGGTTTTTTTTAACACCCCTACTTTCGGCTGAGGTCGACGAAAGCTAGGATCTTCTCTTGGAAGATATAATGGCAACAAGGCAGCCAGACAGAGGGCACATTCGCCATTCGGCCTGTGGCCCCCTGGCCAGGAGATCGGCCAAAATGCGCCATCTACATTCGGTCTGCATCGAAAAATTTAGCAGGACCGATGCTCTTCATCTCCGGATCGGGGCGCCTCAAATATCTTGGCGCACCAAAAAAGTTAGGGTGATCCTCGTCTTGGGGTGCACTCACCCAGATTCATTGACCCCTCCAGTCTTTGTCCGAGGTGTCGTTTGGCCAGACCGAAAGATACCCCTTTTGTCTTCGATCTGCCACCAACCAGGGCCATGAAATCGGTTTTCCTGAGTATTCCGGACCAACTTATGCATATTGTGAAAGCAATAAACGTTCGGCCAAAACCCAAGAAACAGGCAGACCAAAGATAGGTCATTATCCTTCGGATGCTCACGGGAGTCAACTGGCACAAAGAAATGTTATACCCGTTCAGCACCGAGGTAATGAAAGAATGAAGCAGGAACCGAAGCCCGTAATGCAAAGTAAACCCCAATATAGCCTGGGGGAACACGGTGAATCCTCTCAGCCGAAGTAGGCATTCGGCACCAATACTCGTCAGACTTCATAATCCCGTTGCAAATCTCGATTTGCTCGGCAAAGCGGTACACAGCATTGTTCTCAATCCACCAATTGTAGGGTCAATAGGCCATAATGCCCGAGTTATAGGCTGGATCCAACCACTCCCTTTCCTCGGGAGGCAATGTCCGAGACGCTGAACCGGCACTTCGGCCAGAAGTGCTAGTCGACCTCGAAGCCCTCGGGGGCAAAGAGCTTATCAAGATAGCCTGGATAGTAGAACCACTAGAGGCGGCGGTAGCGCCGGTCCTCGCCCTTGGATTCTGGTCGCTGAGCAGTGCCATTAACCCCAAGGGGCGGTTTCGCCGCAAAATTAGCTGAGGAGCCTCCTCCTCTTCCTCAACATTTTCACTAGCCTCAGCCTTTCTCTTCCCGTGATCGCCGGCCATTTCAAATGGCAGTGGTTCAAGAAGTCGGAGAAAGAGGGGTGTTTGAAAAAGCAAAGAAAGCCAAAGAAAATTTCAAGATAATTACCTTTACCAGACGCGAAATTCGCCGATCTATAAGTTTGGAGCAACGAATTTCAGTTTAAGGCTTCGGATTGCTGAGAATAAGCGGGAAAAGGAAAAGCAGTTTAATGGTGGAAATTAGCGAGAAGCAAAATGAAATTAGCGAAAGGAAATAAGGAAAGAAAATGGGATGAGTGGCTTAAGTACCTTCCGGAAATGGGAATTTTGGGAATCCGCGCCACTAAAACTTCCACTAACTCCACTTCAATGCTCTGCAGCACAGTTCATATGCTTCTCTAATTAACCGCCCACTAAACTGTCCTACTTCCCAATTAATTTGAAAAATAACCGTTGTTGCCTCAATAACCTCCAAATTTAAATGTTAATTAAGCCATTCACTTCCCTCCATTTTGCAAGTCAAACCCGTTTCATCATGCTTCCTAATCGGGTCTTGGGGGCAAGTTGTTTGGGTCCAATTTACTTAAATTGGGTCAGTCCATAAATGGCTCAATTACAAAGCCCAAAGCAAGGTTCAACTTTCCAAACAAATGCCAAGTCAGTCAAAGGCCCAGTCAACATGGCAAGCCCATTTGATCTCAAAGCCCATTTATCTATTGAGTAAGGTATAAAAGTCTTCATTCTCCTCTCTCTACATTCATTCACTTCAAGCCTCAAGCAATTAACACTCTTACATAGTTTTCTCTCTCTAAAACACGGTACTGACTTCGGCATCGGAGGGGCCTTTCTCGGCACAACCCCCGAGGTCAGTTTACGTGTGTTTGTTGTGCAAGAAATTCTCGTCCCCGTCATCACTTGGGCCGAGTCCAGTTTTCAATCCACAAGAAAGGTCCAAACGAAGGACCTATTATTTTCACTCCGAAACAATAAGTACTACAAGTATTAAATACATAATTTAAAGAATTAATAATGAAAAAAAAAAATTCCCAACTTATTCTCCAAAACAATACGTATTGTCTTCCTACAAGTCATGGTTTAGCACGACAAAGATCACAGGAAAGAGTCATATCTTGCATGCCATGACAATAAGTCTATTATTCTATCTTTGGTGTTTGAATACGTTGGTTGGCAAACAAAATCAAAGGATATATAGTCGTACGTTAGGTTGTTACTTACTTGGAGTAAGCACCTATTACTATCTTATTTCAAGTCACTTCCCACTAATTAATATAGTGATGCATGACTAACATACATGCTTATTAATTTCGTCCTCCTCTGTTTGCTCTATCTATATGACATGTATTATGGATTAATGTTAAAGATTTGGACAATATTATACTTATACAACAACATATTTCTTTTTTCCGAAGGAAGATACTTTCTCTATTTTTATTTACTTGCAACACACTACTTTGACACACACTTTAAGAAAAAAAATATAATCAAGTAAACGTATGAAATAACCACATAAATCACACTCCTATTTGTCAGAGCAAATGAGTCAAAAAACAGTATTAGTTGTAATTCAAATTTTCAAATGATCGAATCTCAAAGCATTAGTACTAGTCGAGCTGAATAAAGACTTCCAAAATTCGAAAAGTTTTGGTTAATATTTTGCGAGTCACTCTAAGCTAAGCTAAACACAAAGTTGATCATGAGAATAAAAGATTGCCAAATAAATATACTCGCAAGTCGTAAATGCACTAACAAGGATGATGTCATGAAGCCATGAAGGGATATATATAGTACGGGAAAATGGTTGTTGTAAGCCATGAAAATCAACAGCAACCGTGGTTCCAATTTTTCAAGCAGGGTCACGCAGCATTGACAAGTACACCTATCCTGATTTGCCACGTGTATGAATAGATTGGAAATATTTTGGAATTTAGTTCTTGCTAAAAACCTGGCTCCCACTCAAAACTTTCTTCTGTAAGAACCTCAGCATAATTTAAGTGGAGTTCTTGGGTGTCCCAAAGAAAGCCTGTGAAGAAAATCACATCAAAACCTTTTTAGGATTGTTACCAATCTAGTTAAAGTCATCTCATCTTTAATTGCCGAGTGGATTGATTCGTATCCATATAAATCATCGCCTATTGATGAAGGAGATCATACGATGTGCACTTAAGAGTGGGGAATAGCTCAAGTGATAAGAGTTTCTTTCCCGATATCAGGAAATATTAAGATCGATTCTCATTACTCGATCTTTTAACTCTTTAATTAAAAAAAAAAAGGCACTTTAACTCTCTAAGTATGTGATCTCTCTATCATTGCATAAGTTAATCTGTGTGTACAAATATAGTATAAACAACCCATGCATGCATCAACAATAGTAAATATTGGGTGAGTTTCGGTTCAATAACTCAATGAAGGATTCCCGACTTCTCAATAGGGCCCTAAGATATTTAATTGGTGAATGAAGTATTGTACCTTTTGACTACCATTTTTATAACAAAAATTTGAAATGGGCATATACTTGAATCAAACACATAATTAGGATTTATATACCTCTTGCTATGTCTGCTATGGTCGTTCTAAACTAACTTTTATGCCTTCATTTTTGGAAAATTTCTTACTTTTTCGGTCTCGGAAAATAAATAGGATGGGGAGCATCCCATGGAACCCACAAGACCCCGAAAGAACATTTGGGTAGTTGGTTTCATCCACTTTGCTTTTTATACTGATAAATTAACTGATTGCGTATATGTCTTCTTTCTTAATCAACTCAAGGCTACCACAAATCCAATGTAAACGAACGGCCAAAACAGGTTAAGGATGTTGATGGATTAAGTCATACAAGTTGAAAACCATTGACCCATAGTGTCAGGTTCATCACATGTTATAGTACTTACTAAAACTAATCCAGTACTCTGCCCCTGTGTTGAGTTGTTAAACAGCCACAAATCATACAAGCCCGTGCTAAATATATTGCCCGGTAAAGGAGATTGCAAAGCAGACAATTGAAGGCAACTTCTCAATAAATTACGAAGTAAACGAAAAAAAATACAGGTGTTACAGATTATAAGATCTACAGATCTGTTGTGCAATGTTCAAAGAATACAGCATAATCCTGTTCTGGTCCTAAATCTTAGACCAACTAAAATCGTTACATGAAAGTTTGCTTACCAGGTTAATGATACAATAGACCTCTCAAATTTTTTCCACAGAGAATAAAGAACAATGGGGTACAGATTAGACTGAATTAGATAAAAGAATAAACAATGTGGGAAACGGAGAAGGATATGCAGCTCATTAAAACTGAAGCATGCCCCTTCTTGTGCCAGTAACCTCAGCCTCACCAAGCCCTTCAAATTAGATTCCACAAAAAAAAAAAAAAAAAAAAAAAACAAAAAAAAAAAACAAAACTCCATTCAAGGTGAAGGAGAGCACGGGACAAGCACATTGACTTACTATCGCTATTCCATCTCAATGTGATTTCATTCACTCAAGTTGCATCTTCGGAGATAGGGATGATCATACTTGATGTACTTTGTCCAGTATGATCGATACTTTGTCATCGCAATCTCCAACCATGGCTTCATATTACCATTGTAATGCACAACTGCTGCTTTTTCAATCTCAGACCTGTCAATACTAGGATTGTACCCCAAACCAAGCACATGCCAAGACTTCTCAAGTGGATGAGTCAGCCCATAAAATGTAATAAGTCCAGGAGGCAACGTACCCAACTTCCAGAGTGTTCTACCTTCATTCTGTACAAGTCATCATGTGCTAAGATTAGATTCCAGTTAATTTCAGATTTGGAGCCACACAGATTGCGGCAACAACACCAAAAAAATAAAAAAAGAAATAATTCAATATACAAGGGTTATCCAGTCATATAAATGCTCTACATGATGTTACGTTTCAAAATATACTTAGCACTAACATGAAAGTGAAGAACTGGAAGTAGACAGCATGTGACAATTAAAAGTAAAGAAAATCAACTATAATACCACAAATGCTAGTTAGGGCCTTAGGCATATATGACTTTAAAAGAGTCATACTTTGAGATCAACTAAATCATATTTCATGAAACAATCTCTTATCTTTATGTGTATCGACATAGTTATCCAGATACACATGTAACCATGCTTCACTGAACAACCTAACAGCTAAAGACGTAGAAGAAAAGAAAAAGACTTTACCATATTCTGCCACTTGTGATATATGCCGGTGATATCCTTCTTTTTCCACTCCTTGAGATCAAAAAGATTCATGCCATATGCCCATCCACATGCACTAGGGTCAAAGTTTCTGGATATATGTGGATTAGAAAAGTTCAAATATTTATCAAATCGGTGAAAGCTCTCTCCGCAAGTTTCCACAGCACCATTAACTTTCCCATGAAGGTCCACTGACCACAACGGACTCAAATCCTTTTGAACAACAATGTCATCATCTAGAAACAGAATCTTATCTAGTTTTGGATAGATCTGGGGAAGATAGAACCTTAGATGGTTAAGCATAGATAGATACTTTGGGTTTCTATACTTCAAATTGGATGCCCCAGATGAAATTGTAGTTGGATGATCTGCCTTGAAATAATATTCCTTCATGGAAGCAGACTCAAGCTGACGCAATACTGGACAATATGACGAGTTCAGCCACTTAAATTCATCAACATTTTCAACGTGGATAGTGGCTTTTCCAGGATGGTTCAAAAGGAACCACATATTCATTGCACCAAAATTGAGCTTATCAGTAACAAGATGAAAAACATGTTTCTCTGGCTCCTGTAATCCATTCCAAAAGATACCATCAAACGGGGTTAAACATCAATAATTGTATCATTCAAAAATCATTGCAGCCAATATTCATTCAATAAGACTGCAAAAGCAGGGAGCATTGCAACAAGTGGCTTGTAAGTTGTAAACCCCACACTTTAGCCATGGTAAGCGAGAATAGTGTAGCACCTCCCACAACCAAAAGAAAAACAAATCTGAGGATATCTAGGTAAAGAAGGCAGCAAGTTTACCTTAGCATTCATGATAGTGGAGTTCACGACCACAGAGGCAGCAAGGACATTGTCAGAAAAAAGTGCATAGTGATAAAGCTTAGGATTTTCCAAATTTTCACTATGAGGGAACTTTCTCTTCTCTAAAGGAAGAAGATAGTAATCAATAGTTAAGCGCATAGCTAGACAATGAATTCCATTAGGAACAGTCTTGGCTGCCAACTGGCTCAGAAAAGTGCTCTGTTTTTTCAAGCTTCTCACTTGTTCCTCGGCAGATTGTAGCATGGCTCTCAGCTTTCCTGTCACCAGCTTGCAATCATACAGTTGTTCTTTAGCTTTTGAAAGAACTTGACCCATAGCTTTAATCTTCTCAGGAGCACTGGAATTAAAAACATTCATCAAAACAAAAAAAAAAAACCCACAAAATGAAAGAGGGGGGAACTATAGTAAATCGAGATATAAAAATCTCTTAACATTATTTTACCTGCGAGAAAGATCAGCATCATTAGTTGCCTCTCCTAGGGCACGCTGGCTCTCTTTAAGCCTATTCTGAAGTTCACGAGACAATTCCATCTTATTCTTCAACTTAGCAATGCCAATATACACTCTGGCCATAATAATTTGATCTCGCATTAAACGCACAGTAGAATCGGCATTTTCATTGTCATTGTCTCTCCTCCAGATATTATATTTCCCCAAAACTGCAGAGTCAACTGATTTAGAGCGCTGAATTGCAGCATTTTCGAGTTTCAAAATAGTTTCATCATCCTGCTTCACCAGATCAGCAGCACGTTTCTCACGTCTTTTCTCTCTTAACCGCTGCATTCAGGCAAAACATTCACAAGTTTAACCGGGGAACACAAAACTTAATTGCTATACAACTTCTTCAGCATACACCTTAAACTTAGAAGATTACCCTTCGCATCAGTACAGCTGGTGAGTCCACTACATCAGGGTGATTATCTGATTAACGTAAAAGAGCAAGTCATCATGTACATGCTAACTTTATGGTATCAAAAACCCTAAGCCAATAACAAACTAATGATGTAATACAGGACAAAACAGACGTGGAAAGTACCTGATGAAGAATCTGGTTTGCCCTTCAATTTATCTTGTTTCGTATGTGTCCCTATGCGCTTTGCCTTCAAATAATTACCAAATGATTAAAACATGTAACATATGAAAGATCAGGTAATGGAAGCCATCAAAGGATAGTTTACAGTTGCTGAAACAGCAGCAACAATAAGAATTGTTTAAAGAACTAATATACCAACCTCTAAAGAAGTATCACCAGAATTCTCCTGGCCAACAACCTTCCATGATGCAGAACCGTTTCTTTTAAAAAAATCAAGACTCAGTGGCCCCAAATCCTTCACATTTGCGGAGATGACATCGATGTCCTGCAACATACATAAAATAACCAATACGAAATGATAAACAAATCAGGCAAAAGTTAGCAACCCCAAAAATAAGAGGAAATACCAAGATTGTCTTACCTCTTTTGAGAAGAATGGCTTCAAATGTTGCAATATGAGCCTTTCTCTCCAATCTGCATCCTGTGTAAATTAATCTAACAAATTAATCGTTGGCAATCAAAAGGAGTACAAAACTCAACATATAGAAGAGTGGATGAAGAAACAGAATTATGAGCAACCTGTTTAACAGCATCTAATGAATTTCTGGACCCTGTAGAAAAGAGAGAAACAGTAAATAAAAAAATAAAAAACAAGTGAATGTAAAGCATGAACCGAAGGTCATACAACAATAAAAAAAAAAATAAGTAAATGATCTACTTCCTCCAATTTTTTTGTTCACTAGTTTCTTTTTTTTTTACACTTGTCAATGCATAACTTCAACCATTTGAAGGATGAAAATTTTACAATATATACATTGAAAAGAATCTAACAAGATCCTATAGGACTAAATTCTTCCAAAGCACAAGTCAAAAAAAAATCGAAAGTGGATTGTATGAATAGTGTCAAAAGTCAAAATATGTCAGCTAAAAAAACGGAAGTACATGCCAGCCAGATGATGATAAAAAATAAAAAATAAATAAAATAAAGTGTCAACAATTCGTAAATTATCTCCTTTGTCCATAAATTTCCTACTTTAATACATATACATACATTCTATATTAAAACAATCCTCTATATCAATATGTCCATTCAGTGAACAGTCCAACCTCTTTCACCATCGGCATTGTAATTTAGTTTTGACCAACAATACTACATAATCCCAATACTTTCAAATGAAATCAATACCCGATAATCAAACGTTAAAGAACTACAGAGCGCACATTTGCTGAAAAGAACATAGATTAAATAAAAAATAATTGTCATAGACAGGACGAAGCACCGTGGAAAATAAGCCAAAGGAACAAACATTAATACGAATTTAAACAAAAAATCCATATAACACAGCAAAAAGTCCTAGCATTCCTTAAAAACAGACAAAGGCATACAAGAAAATAAGTATTTAACTTTCACATGTTTACTTTGTACTGCTTGGTTTATACAGCTTCCAAAAGCCGTGTACATAAAGATTTGAGCCTAAAAAGCAACTCAAGATGAACCTTCCTATCTATAATCTACAAACATTATCAAACAAAAATGCACAAAAACCTGTCTCCTCTTAGTTGTATTACGATCGCATCCCTATCAAGTACATTTAGGTACTCAAAGAATCAATTTATCTAGTGCAACTCCTCATCCAAGAAGACAAGAACAGATCTCATATTGATCCATCATTAAACAGCCCTTACAGTTTGTATATATTTTAATTTCCAACCAAAACCCAGAAAATACAGAAGTATTTAGCTCCAAAAATCCAACCAACGAACAACTGTTGACCAATCATGACTAAAGGCGTAAGCATAGCAGGCTAAAACAGGCATATCTTGTTTACTAAATGATGAAACCTCTAAAACTATAAATTTCACCCCAGTCATCACCAATCTTCTGGTTCACCATCGAAAAAAAGGGAGCTGGCAAACTAAACTCTAGAGAGCCCACATGACTAACATGAATGAGTCCATCACCATTAACATCTAAGAACATTTTTCACCCCCCACATGATTAATCAAATATTGTAGCTCCAATGACATGATGCCGAGAAGAATACGTCACAAAATCAAATTAACACCACAATTCATGAAGTTTCATATGAGTGCTACATGGAAATGTGGTGAGTTTTGGTAAATGGCACGGGTATGGGAACGCGTCTGCTGGGCAATTCCATCAAACTAATAAACAATTTTGCCAATTTACTATGCTCCATGTACCAATTTGCATGTCCCAATTCGTGGATTACAGGAAAGATGGGTAAAGTAGGTGATCATCTCACATTCTCACATAACAGAAATCTTTCAAAAACCAAATGCTACTCTCAAGTCTCAATTCAACCAACATAAACAAGAGCTCCAAGAGGCAAGAAATTCAAGCGAACACTTCACCAACAACAATAAGTCTAACAATGCTCAACCCACCCACAGACCCACTTCCCCATGAAAGTCTACATGCATAATTACTCTTACACTGATTATGCTCCTAAGCTACCTAGGATACAACTAAGGTCCAAGGTCACATTAATCAAAACAACATAATGCAGACTCACAAAAACGACAACATGGTAACAGAATGAAACACCTACAACCTTAATCCTTAATTTCAGCAATAGTTGAAGCATGATCTTGTCACCCATCAAAGCAAAGCTGAATTTTCTTCCTAAACCTTACAATGACAAATAATTAACAATTGCACGGGACCTTAACAAATTAAATTCAGCAATTTCAAAGTCTAATAAGTTCCTCAATCCTAACAAAACTCCCAACTCGACAAGAACACCTAAACTTTAGCGCAGTTCGATAAATTTAATGGCTGCATCAGTCAGTAATCATTCAATTCCAAATCGCCAAGAAACTACAATACGTGCACGAAATTCCATAAACATTCAAATAATCTAAAAATTAACACATTATACAAAACAAATTCACAATCTAGGGTTAAAAATCCTCCAAACTTAAGTAATTTCAATCAAAAAAATCAGGGAATGCAGTACTGCTAAATCACGCAATATTAGCAATCAAATAAAAATCCTAATCAACCAAAGTATCTGATTCATGGTCGAATTAAGAAACAGATCTAACCCAGAAAAAGGAGTGAAACTAACCAGGGGAAAAATGGAGGCCGCGACCGACAAAGAAAAAGAGAGGGAAAATAAGGAGAAGAAGGAAGAAAGGAACAATGGAGGAAGTAGAAAAGCATGATGATGATGATGATGATGATGATGCATTGGTTCTACTTCTGGGGGTGTTGGTACTCAATAATCCCCTTTTCGTCGCCATTAAAATCTCGACCTCTCAGCAATCTAGAGATTGGAGAGAGAGAGAAAAGGAAGGAGAAATCACCCAGATTTCTATGAAATCGGGAATTGTAATTGGAAATTAATTGAGTGTATTTACAAGCTAAATTTGCAGAGAGAGAGGGGTGGAAGATGAAGCGGCTTATGAGAAAGGAGTGAGAAAGAGAAAGTGTTAAAATTTTAATTAAAGCGTCAATCAACTAATGAGGGTGAATATTTGGAAAAGGAGAGGGAAAGGGTAAGGGAATGGCCGGTAGGGGTTATTGGTAATTTCTATTATACAATCGGTAGGATGTGAAATG
Source organism: Chenopodium quinoa (assembly GCF_001683475.1). Classification (NCBI taxonomy): domain Eukaryota; kingdom Viridiplantae; phylum Streptophyta; class Magnoliopsida; order Caryophyllales; family Amaranthaceae; genus Chenopodium; species Chenopodium quinoa. The sequence continues at coordinate 962,396 of NW_018743812.1, read as the reverse complement.
AGCTACGTAATATGAGTATTTTTTTTTTAAATCACGTAATATGAGTATTTTAGAAAGGGAAAGGGGAAGGAAATTATCGGCAATTGTATAATTAGTTGGATGTGTAATGGGCTACACAGTAAGAGTACTCCGCTAGACTATTGTATTGTATTAGAGAAAGTTTTTTTTGTGTTTGGTTGATTAAATATGAAAAACGAAATAGTTAAAGATTTCTTTTCTGTTGATGATAATTAGAAAAAACATTTTGATTAGGGTTTTGTTACAAGCTAAGGAATAAAAAAGCATTAATAATAAATGAAGTAATGCATGCACACCATTAATTGGTAAAATTGTTTTACAAGTTTTGCTTTTCTTAAATAAATCATAGATTTATAGTTATTCTTTCTTTTATCGATGTTGAGTGTGTTTGAAAGACGATGCACAATTGGAGCTAGCTGAGGACGTTTTCCCAAAGTAAGCTTAAGTAGCAAAATATATACGTAAATGGTTGCGTAGCAAAAGTATTTACCAAACTAAGCTTCCAGGGTAAAACGCTGTCTCGTACAGCGTTTTATGCCCTGATTTTTTTTTATAAAAAATTCAACTTAAAAACGCTGTCTCAGACAGCGTTTTACATGTTGACTTTTGTTTTTTAAATTTCGTAATTTTTGATATTAAAAAAAAAAAAAATTACACTAAAACGCTGCCTGAGGCAGCGGTTTTAGTGTATAATTTTTTTTTTTTTTTTAATTTCTAGTTTAAAAACAAAAAAAGAAAAAAATATTATACACCATTGCGTTATTATGATAATGATTGTATTCTTTGGGGTGGATAATTATCAATATGTGATAATGATTGTATTATTTGGGTGGATAATTATCAATATGTGATAATTATCATATCGTATTCGAGTATTGCGGTTGGGGTTGGGATATGATTGTTGCTTCCTATCTTCTTCTCCTCTTTGTATTTAAGTCCATATTCACATGATTGCAATATACTGAAAATACATATGCTTTGATTGCTGTCATTGTTTTGTGTTTAACAAAATCAATTCATGAGCAAATTCTACATACCATCCAAAACGAAGGTGTGTTGCTCAAGTAAAGCCACAACAGAGGACAAAAAAGGTTAAAGGTAGGAGTATAGTGAAAGTGAAGGAGAAAAGAACAGTAGAAACTTTGATTAAAGGAGTGAAAATAGGAAGAGGGTCAAATAATTGGTAAAAACCAAATATAAAAAATCCTAGAAGGAGACACTAATCTATAATGCATGAACATTACGTGTAGAACAAAGAAGAAAAAAGGTTAATTAAGCTAGGAAAATGGGGTAGCTCAAGAACACAACAGCTTTAATATTTTTTTTTCTTTTTTTTTTTTAAACTAGAAATTAAAAAAAAATTATACACTAAAACCGCTGCCTCAGGCAGCGTTTTAGTGTAATATATATATATATATTTTTTTTAATATCAAAAATTACGAAATTTAAAAAACAAAAGTCAACATGTAAAACGTTGTCTGAGACAGCGTTTTTAAGTTGAATTTTTTATAAAAAAAAACTAGGGCATAAAACGCTGTTCGAGACAGCGTTTTACCCTGAAAGCTTAGTTTGGTAAATACTTTTGCCACGCAACCATTTACGTATATATTTTGCTACTTAAGCTTACTTTGGGAAAACGTCCGCTAGCTGACTTGAAAGTTCTCGATTGTTTCAAATTTGGTTCTCTTTTATTTAATTATTCTTATGAGTAGTACTCTACATTTTCACTACCAAACCTTGCATGATTAAACATGTAAGCATATATTTAAGGTGGTTGTTGCATCATTGAATCATCATAGATGTAAGCATTACATTTTTTTTATTTTTTATAAAAATTACATAAATATAAAATATGTTTACCTTTGCTATTGTTTATTGGTCATTGCACTATAATCTTTCTAATAACTATAGAGTACAAAGCTTAATTGGCATATACAGTATAAACTTGTTTGATACGGAGCACATCACTAATAAAACCCATCAAGCGACATAAATTAGTTGTCATTTGGTTGACATGGGAATTAAATTCCCATAAGCATTTATATTTCATTAAAATTAAATTCTCACATCATAAATTTTCTAGGAAATGGCTAAAATCATTTAGTTGTTACGAAGACATTTACAAATTTAATTCCTATGTTTTGTAAGAATTGAAAATTTTCATAAATATGCACTTCTCACATTTTCACTTTTTATAGTCAACCTAATAAACTCCTTATTTCCCAAGTCACATAAATTTGTAATCCCTCCATTTTTTTTTTGGACAGCCAAACAACACCTTAATCTAAATACTCTGTAGTTAATACGAGTAGTAATTTTAAGTTAACTACTCGTATATGATTTGATTACTTTCTAAACGGGTAGATAAGTTGAAGAGGGGAGGGGGACCATCGAGCGACGTCGTATTCAATCCGACATCAGCAACATCAGCCTATGTCGGCAGTGTTTACTCATAGACACGTGTTACACCATAAATCAGGGCTAATAAACAGGGATTTGATTGATTATGGCATTAATATTAGCAATTTTTGAAAACGACATTAAATTGTATTTCATTATTAAATCCTAAACTTTATTTCTTCCGAAGAAAAAAAAAAAACAACAGCAATTCATACACGGTTACACCCCACAAGTCCACAAATCGCTAGCATATCATTTAATTGGTACTTGAAAATGCACATACATAATCATATACGAAGTACTCATCCCTTTATTTCATAGCAATAATACTAATACTATTACAAGTTAATTAGTTATACCTTATACTACAAGTCTACAACCACTATATATAGACAGATAGTTTAAGCTTTAAGAGCATGCCCTTTAATGGTAGTATCCTTGGTCGTAATAACCATAACCACCACCGTAACCACCATACATAGCATGGTGATCATGATGGCCATAACCATAAGCGCCGTCATCACCATACATAGTATGATGACCATGATAAGGGTTCCCTGATCCATGACCACCACCATCGTCACCATGTTTAGGAAAGCTTTGATTCGAGTGCTTCTTGTATATCATACGGCTGCCACTTAGGATCTCTCGATTCATGGGCATAGTTATGACCACCCCAACCATTCATACTTGCAATATTTCTGTGAATGAATGATCAATTGAATTGTGCAAAGAAATAGGCTGAGCTCTACATGGTATTTATAGTGGCATCCCTTCTAGTTTATGACTTCTTTGCATCGGATTCTTTACTATTATTGAATTCGTATCATATTATGCAATGAGATTAGTATATATCCTACACACTTAGAGATTATACTAGATCGCGAATAAACAAATTTGGGAATAAACTTAGCTATTGTTTTTCCTTCTTGTCAATTATCCTCTCCAGATAAGATATCATAGATATTGATGTGATAAAGCAAGGATCAAGAGAGGAATCCCTGGATATGTGAATCTTAATCCGACCACCATAACCATCTAATATTTAAGAAGTGGTCGTATGACCAAAAGACACTACCACAAACATGTACCAACATGTTAATACTACATAAAGATACCACACAACGATTATTGTTTTCCTACCCAGAATTGGTATTTTTTTAGGGGGGGAGGGGGCAACACTCAAAAAGTTGATATCCAATTCTGATTCCCCTGTACTTCACCTTCCTTTGAAAGAAAAGTAAATATGCTTGCTTCCACTAAAATGCTAGAAAAATCTGAACAAAAAAAAATCTTGTGTTTGAAGCAACAAATATGTAATAAGTGATGCTAATTCAATCCTCAGTTCCTCACTATGCATTGAACTTTCATGCTGCTGCATTCTCAGGAGGACAGTGTCGCGTGGATAGACTTAATTACTTATTAAAAAAAAAACAATTTCATAGAATTATTCAAGCCGAGTTATTTATCATTTTCCCGTTAAAATAACAATATAGTAGAATATTGATTAGCGAAGTAGAGTTGCTTACTTAAGTTGATGCTTCAAATGAGATGGATCTTTGCTCTTCAAATTTCAAACCAATAAGAACGTCAAATACCCAAGTCCTGACCTGTTAATTTTATGAGCTTGCTCTGACCTGTCAAATAATCTAATAAACAGCATTAAGTGCTGCATGTCCCATACAGACCATAGAATAGATATCTAGTTATCAAGTTCCATTCGGTAAGAAGCCAAGTATCAGTGGCCAGTATAAGGTTGTGAACTTGCGACTCAATGAGCACCATAACTCAAATTGATGCTAAATCACACGAGCCACAATGTACAGTACAGGTTTAAACACTGTTACCATCCTCATAAACCTAAGCATAGCTGGAACGAGTATTTACCCATTTCACTTAATATATGCACAGGGGCAAAACAAGTATCTTTGGAGATTATGTGCTAGATAATGTGCTCTACATATTCTTCCAACAGGACAGTTAATCACCACAGGAGCTGTAAAGCTTCCAAAAGACCGAATTTAAGCACCCCAAATCTATCAGTAGAATAACGACGGATAATCATGGTCCTGACAAATTAGTTAGGTTAGCGAATTTAATAATGCTGTAGGAGATCAGTCTAGAAAATTGCCACATCCAAGTAGTCTCCAATCTGCAACCATGAAGATTAGGGAACACTGAGTGCTAACTAAAATATCTAATGAAGTAGAGCATCTTTTGAAATTCTTTAGGTAATTTACAGATGGATTTAAGTTCTAGAATACCTGAAAACCAAGTTGAGCCAATGCTTTTCCATCATCCATCTCCCCGCTACCATATGAAAATGTTTTCCCCACCTTCATGAATCAGGACACAAAAGGCGACTTTAACATTAAAAGTACTCCAAAGGAAGACACCATGCAGCATAAGAAAAAATAATGGTCTGATGCTAGAACATAACAGTAATTAATAAATGACCAGAATGAAAGTAATCTGTCCTAAGTTTCTTAGTATGCTAGCTGAAATGTCAAAGTCCTTTGTGTAGAAAGGTAGGTTAGTGGCTCTTATACCATGTCAAATTAGAGAGAATGATTTTCTGTATTTTGTATTAGAGTATGCACAAGGTATTTATACAACCTAAGAGAAGAGAATAGGCATCATACATTGGCCCATTAGCTAGATACAAAGCTAAATACAATACTGGGCTTAACAGAGAAGTATGTCAAAGTCAAGCAGTGTAGTGGCAAGCTGGTTGAGGAACTTACCAGCCTAACCACTAAATGACCTTGTTTCTCCGGGAACACAAAAGCAAAAGACAACCTTGCATCTCTCCTCCTAGCTGCTGGGGTAACCTCCTTTACCTATAGGAAATAAGAAAAGGAATTCCGGTGTCCAAATTCTACCATCAAACTGAGACAGAAAGAAGCAACAAATGCATCATAAAGATTTAACTACAGGTCTACAGGAATAAATAAAATCAATGTGGTTAGAAAGGCAACAAGAATTCCTTGATGTTGTTAATCCCTGTCATCACTATAGAGATTTAAAATTTACATACATCTACAAAGATCCATAAACCACTCTAGTAGGTAGTATCGGCATCACTAGATCACAGCAGAAGCAAAACTTGAAAACTCAGCTACATATGCAAGAACAAATGCTCACAGAAAGCTAGATTTATGATAAAGGAGATCTGCTCATTCCATTTGAAGCTACATAAAATAAGCAAATGTGAAGTTTCTTCTTATTACTTATCTTCATGAAGTAAGAACTAACACTCAAAGGGGTCTCTTCTCCTACCTTATTAGAAACACTATGCAAGAAAAATGTTTGAAAGTCCATACAAAAAAAAATTCCTACATAATAGGTAAAGGCTAAAACAGCTTGCATAGGAAGACCAAAATATAACGCTGGTTGGAGACAAAGATGATTCCATACAATGTGAGGAACTAAGAATGAAATTATTTCTAAAGAACAAGTATGTCCATCGAGCTTGGAACCACATATAGGAGTCATGCATTCAAGCAACATTGGAGTTACATCATAATTGCCAATACAGTGTAGTTTTAGATAGCTCAGAAGAATGGAGAAACCAGCTAAAACAACGGCTACAAAAAAAAAAAAAAAAAAAAAAAAAAAAAAAAAAAAAAAAAAAAAAAAAAAAAGGCTCTGTGGATTTGTTTCATTAAATTATTCTTAGAACAAAATCTCAGCAAGTGTAACTTGTTTTAATTTTAATCACGAAAATTCACTTGATTTTGAAATAAGGCACTCTAGAGGAGGAAAACAAGCACGATTTGTCTTGTTTGTAATCTTAGATCCTTCCAAAAGAATACAGACAATAGATAAATAAGTGATTAATGACCCACAAAGTTTGCACCAACAAGATCCTAATTGATCTCAAGGATCATCAAAATAGTTCAAACCCACATTATAAGTGGCACTATAGGGGCTTGTAAAGGTTAGAATCAGCAGAATTTAGCCAATCCCTCTAGATCCATCTATCAGCCCCAAAGCACAAACAGCTATATAGCATTCAGAACAAGAACAACTCCTTACAGAAAGTTCAAGAAATCCTCCCAAGAAGTCAGTGGCATGCATTGCATAAACAGAATTCACCTCATAGCCTTCAGACAAACATGTTTTTTGTGCTTGATACAACAAGAAAGAACCACTGCACCCACGGCCTAAGAAAGTGATGCATAAACCCAATTGAGTAATGAAACATATATTCTCCTACCCAAGAAATCTGGTAAAATTTCCAAATCAATGGTTCTTAAACAGTTAAACATAGCTAGAGACCTAGAAAATATGATGTTCCGTTCTCCCAATTTCAATTATACCAGATTTGTGAAACATGAGATTATACTTTCACTTAAACACAAGTCACATAGATCAACCAATCAACCAATCAACCAACCATTGAGAAGTTAAAGCCACACAGAACTCAATGCCCCCCCCCCCAACCCTCTCTGTGTCACTTTCCCAACAAGACCTCCACGAAGTATGAGGTCAAAAGTTTAGTGAAGCAGATAGCCCCAATATTCTCAGTATCACTGGTATTGGGACAAGAAGATGAAGCCACAACCTAACATCACAATCATTCACAGAAATAGATAAATCCAAAGGAGGGGGTTATGGTGTCATACACACAGGTAAGAATAGAAAGTCTTAAGCTAACCAGATCAGTTAACTCCCGTAGAGTAGCATCCTTCCAAGTATAAATTTGAAATTCATTTTTTGGCTCCTGTCCTCTGACTGCAAAATCTTCCCTGCTATGATGACTCCCAACCTGCAAATATTAAAACCACTATATTATGCTAAAAAATAAGGTTAGAACTCATTAGTATTGCTCCCAATCCCGCCTTCTATCTGAGTTTGAGAGCTTTATTCTCATTGAGTCTAACATCAAGGATAGAGTTTATAGGAGGGTGTTCTCCCTGGGGCAGGCCATAATCTCAATTCCAAGCCACAGGGATGGGGTTTTTGTGTACTTGTACAAATAGTGTTCATTGATCCACATGGGTGGATTATGGATACTCCGGGCCAATAAAAATAAAAATTCAGGACATCAACAGTTAAACCCCACAAACTTACATATCATAAAAACACCAAGCAACATAATGTCAACAACAGCAGACGGAATCACACTAACCACAAAATTCAAAACAAGAGTCTGGTAACTTTCACTAAGTTGCAGAAATAACGATCAAATGGCACCAACTCGCGCTTTCTACAAAAGAACATCCACGAAACACAACACTAAAAAGGGAATTTCCTGGAAATATAGAGCAGCAACAAAGAGAAGAGTGGGAAATAGGCAAAGTACCTTAGTGAAAACCCGAAGCAGCAAAGGGCAAGTCTGCAACCACGACGAGAAATGAATTACTAACATGAATATTCATATACAGAACAAAAATCCTGTCAATGATAAGTAACAATTGGGCATACCATTAACACAGTAAAGTAAACAGTTTTGGAAATGCACTCTTTAAATCAATATCATCCCACCCCAATCAACAACTATTTTGAAAATCGTGAAATGTAATGTCAAATATGCCCAAAAAAATCCAGCATCATTCCGGTAAACAAATCAACCGAAAAAATATACTCTGTACTAATTAAAGGAAAAACACTCTTAAAAAAAGTGAAAGAGTTATAACTAACTATTAATCAACCTCAATTTCACATTGAATCAAACATAGAGGAACCCTAAAATTTTACGAACCCTAAATTAACCAAAAAAAAAAAGGGGAAAAAATTGGAACCTTTTCCCGATCGACGTAGAATGGGCGGCGAGGAAGCGTGTTAGACGGCCGAGGAGGAAGTACAGATGGCGGTGGAGGTGGACGTTGCGGCATTTTCCGGCGAATTCCTGCTGCTCCCGCCATTTTCTTGCTTCTCTGTCTTCTCTTATTGCTGTCCTTTTTTTTTTGGGAGTGTTGTGTTTGAGTTTGGGCTTGGCCCAATAGGAAAAGCGTTTTGATTTTACAGTGGCCCAATTTCCTTTGTTTATTTAACATACTAGTGTATCATAGTTAGCCATGACCGGGAAGTTCTTTCTGTTTGGCATTATGCTATAACTTTAGTTGTTAGTAGTGTTAAACAAATATTTTTAAGGGTTATAAATGTCCACACACTTTTCAAGAGTTTATAAAAATAACTAACATTAATGAAGGAAAATATGTAAATAAACATTTTAGGGGCATAATCATCTCAATACTATTTATATAAGTGTGGTCATACTTTTAAAAGATGTAAATACGTAAATAAACATTTTTAAGGACATAATCGTCTCAACACTATTCATAAGAGTTTACTCTTACTTTTTAAAAGGTAGAGATTAACATGTTGAGTTCTACACTTTCCAACATACTGTATGACTTAAGTTATTATTCTGTAATATTCTTTAATTTTCGGCTAAATAAAAATTTGATATATTGAAAGTATATTGAAATGAATCTAATAAGATTTTACAATAGATGGCCAAATAAAAATGAGTCAATAGTATAAAAGTCCAACTATTGTAATTTTAAAAAAGCAGAGAAAGTGTGTTAATGCCTTAATGGTATATAGCCAATATGGGTACAGAATGGTATACCCCCGATGAGGCTATGACATATAACCATCATCAATTCCATCGAGGTTGAAGTGGATGGAGTACGTACTATACTACCAGTATTACTCCCTATTTCATATCCACTAGTTAGATACTATAAAATCAAAGTATCTCTAAAATAAGATATGTTTTTAGCAAAATAAGATACATCAAACAAAACGAGGCTTTATTCTTTGATAAACTACTTGTATTTAAATTGAGGTTAAATATAAAAACAATGAACAAATGAGTATCAGCTATGTGAACTCTACTGTCACAGGTTCATTGAAATTAAAAAATCTGTCAACGTCCATCATAGGCAGGCAACAAATTAATCAGCAAATATTTGAAATTTTGTTACTTTTATATCCCTTGTCACACATGTAATTAGCCAATAATTAGCATTTGCATGTCATGAGGTACTAGAACAATGAAGTTGTCGGCCTTCAAATGCGTAAACAATGCGATTATTAGGGACAATGAGTCAACTAATAATCTACCTGAATTTTTTTTCCCTTTTTCTTTATGAGGAGCCCTCAATTAATAAGTCACCTTAGGCAATTATATGTAATACAAAATATGAACATTTCATTCCGTTACACTCGTATCATTTTTTTTATTTTTATTTTTATTTTTTTAATGGTAAGAAAAATAAAACATTAGGAAACCCTCCCCACGAGGGGAATTCCTAATGCGATTATTGTTGTCTTCTCTTAAATTTAAACTTTATCTCACATATATGGTCTCTGTATAAATACTATAATAACATGAAGTAGCTTCTTCCTTCTACTTAAATTTATGTTATATTTGTTACGAATTGAAGTCTTATTCTTGATGATCGCTTAGAATATGATGCTTGTTAAAAACTACTCATATGCATCAACCTCTCAAACTATAATTTTCTACTTTTAATTCAAATCAATGCATGCACCAGATCCCTACAAATGTAAAATCATACCTAAGCGATCAATCACTATAAACCTAAAGGTGGTTAATCTATTTATTTAAGGTCAAATTAGAAAATAACACCCATTAAAACCCCTGATTTTGATAATAACACCTATAAAAAAAAAAGTTTTATTATAACACCACCAAAAATCCCAAAATTTTGGCTCCACCACCCACTAACGGATTTTTAGATGGAAACCGTTAGTGGGGCCCGCCATGTACACGTGTCAGATGTTTATTGGGTTAAAAAAAAAAAATTCCTTTCTTCTTTCTCCCCTCCACCTCCATGATTATGCAGCTCCATCACCGACCACCGTAACCTCCAAAATCTGACCACCTCCATCGCCGACCACCTCCAAACTTGACCCCTCCGAAATCCGACCATCGTAACCCCCTCTCCTCTATTAAATTCGGCCACTCTCCCCTTCCCCTCCCTTTCCACTCCATTTTCCGACTATCCTCCATTGAATCCGGCCAACTTCCCCCTTCCCTTCCCTTCCCACTCCATTTCCCGACCAACCATCCCTATAGTCCTTCCCTCTTCGACCACCCCCTCCCCATGAAACCCCCAACCTAGAAAACGGCAACCCCAAACCCCGACCCCTGAAACCAGTGACCCCGAAAACCCCCCTTCCTCTTTCTTCTTCTTCTTCCCTTTCCCCTCTTAAAGTCACCATGAATCAATTGCCCAAGTAATTTCGCCATATTCAAATCCCCAAATTGATTGAAAACCCTATAGCCTATTATTAAAAAAAAATTAAAAAAAATAAGATAAAAAAAAAAAAAAAAAAAACTGAGAAGGGGACTCGGGGTTGTGAAGTGGTTTTTGGGTGGTTTGGTTCATGGGGGGAAGGGGAAGGGGAGGGGGTCGGGGTCGGGGTTGTAGAGGACATGTGGATGTGGTTGTGGGTTGGGAAGGAGGCATTTTCCAGTAGGGGCAGGGCTAGGAAGGAGAAGGGAAGAGGCGGCTGGGCTGGTTTCGCCGGATTATGTGAGGGCAGGGGATGCCGGCGGCAGCGGCGGCTGGGGCAGGTGGTGCCGGTGGAGGGGCTGGCTGGGTTAGGGGTTATTTTAATTTAAAACCAAAATTTTGGGATTTTTGATGGTGTTATAATAAAACTTTTGTTTTAATATGTGTTATTATCAAAATCGGGGGTTTTAATAGTGTTATTTTCTAATTTGGCCTTTATTTAATTAATTCACATGATAATAATTGAACAACACCCAATATATGTATGTACTATGTTTATTTTCACTTCAAAAACAATCTCATGAAGAGAGGAAAATTCCAAGAAATCCTTGTAGAAAAGAAGGGAAACATACAAGAAGCCTCCGTAGAAGAATGGAATTACTTGGTTCATAATAGGGCAGTGAAGAATCAAACTCTGAAAAGGTGGGGAAAAAAAATAAATTAAAAAAAAAAGAAAAAAGAAAAAGGAGGTCTAGTATTGAATTTCTAAATATAGTAAAGGCTACTTATTAAAGTGGTCCATTAGGTCATAAAGACTTTCTATTTTGGGTAAGTGATAACCATCACCACCACTGTTTAATTGTATTAGATGGCTTGTCATTTTCCTTTTTTAAGTGGGGTCCATCCATGGAATCATTTCATCAAATTATGTGCTCTGAATTTTTTTAATCAGAGATTCATATGCAAAAATCATACAATTTATTCACTGTTTAAAGTAACTTTTGCTTTCCCTATTTTTTCTAGACAAAGTGGATGAAGTTTATTGTAGGGTTTAATAGAGAAGTTAAAATTTACCATAATTATTTATTCAGACATTTTAGTAAAATAAATAAGTACTCCTATAATTTATACAATTGGTGAATTGTTCACATGTTATTAATTATATATAATTCTACCCGTATAAATAGATTGTTGTGAACAAAACATAAAATAATTTGTGGAAATTGCATTTTTGTGTTGATACGAAACGCGATTGTTGTTGAGATTGTGTTTTTACAATCTAAATAAGGTCTTTTACTACTTCTAAAGATATGTTTTCATTCTCTCATATGAGATTTTTTTTTAAAATTAAACGTATACTAGTGTTGCTAATGTTATGATTTTCTCAATCGACGAATTTACCATATTCGGCCAACTTATATATACTAAGTAACAATTTATGTGGTTTACCAAATTCATATAATTGGCTAGATAAGGCTAGCTAGCTAGATGGCACATGACAGGCACAATTAAGTTATTAAGGTACATCATACATTCATACCACTATATACTATACCTAGCTAGAGCATTTTATATTTTTATGTAGCTAACGATGATTGATGAAGTTTGTTCGATTGTCATATGTACCACTAGTAGCAGTACAACAGATAGTAGTGTTTAGTCATCATTTCATGTCAAGAAAATAAAATCATTCTACTATCTTAGTAAAAGCAAAGTTCCTTTAATTTTCCTTTGATTTAACTTCATTTACTGTTGTTTCTATTTATGGCTTTGGCACTGCAACCTATAGTTTCCTCCTGCAAGTCATACGGAGTTAATGTTATCAATATGCATGCATGTGACCAGAATTTTCGCTATAACATCCGTAAACTACCTACGAGTAGCATATACGGGTAATTTTACTAGCAACCATTATATGAGTGGACATACAGTGTTTATTATATGTTCGAGTGTACACACATAATTACATTTAATAAACTTTTCATTAAGTAATAATCAACACACTAATTAACTTAGAATTTATAGACCTTGAGGTTAATTAGTAAAGTCAGGTTTATGAAGTTTTGTAAACACATCCTCATAAAGCGATAAGATTAATAAGAAGAAATCAAAGAATATACAAGTATGTAGTACATCCAAAACTATTTTGGTGCTAAAATTTGGTTATATTGATCATAAAATGTACTGTAGGTGTTCTAAGATTTGCTCCCTTATTGTCAACTGTAAATGGTACTATGAAGGTTGATAATTTAGGAGGCTAAACAATAAGTAAATGCCCATTTTTATGTTGTTATAACGCGTATGAATTGATATATAACCAATCATACATGCATGAACGTGGATTATGTCTCATCACTAGCTGGCTGTTATAGCCACGTGACAAATGGTGAAGTTTTTAAATTTTACAGTCTAGCTTTAAGAAAAAGATACTTGCTCGATCAAACATAAACCTCAATTACGTTCAATTCAAATGGGGCACGTATCCTCTATGCAAATTAAATTCTAGATTTTTGAGATTATTCTAGGATATATATGATGGTAGAGTTGAAATGGTCACAAATTGGTGGATTTAAGATTGATCACGAGAATTATCCCTAGGTTTCATCCCCTAGGTAGGTGTATCTATGTTTTTTTCAATCAAACAACATTTTATTTTTTTATGGAGTACTTACGATTTTTGTATGTCAATTAAACGAGTAAAGACATGCTTAGATAATACTTGTAGATAATTACGTACAGTATGTACTTGTTATGGTTTGTGGAAAAATGTATGTGACTGGTTGATACATAAAGATATATATTAGACATCTTGTGCTAATTTGTTGGCCCTGTCACATTAGATAATAGTAATACGAATGCCAAATTATTTAAAGAAAATCAGATCAGTTTCAAACTTTCAATAGTTATTTATCATAATTCAATCATGCGAATCTCATTGTAATGATGGTCTGTTATTATCAAGTAAGAGGACCACGTGATAGACAAAAAAAACCACCAAATAAATTTGAATCATAATTCTCATTTTTGGTTAAGGACTTTTATTTTTAGACATCCCTCTAATGGTAGTAGATGAATATATCATATATATATATATATATATATATATATATATATATATATATATATATATATATATATATATATATATATATATATATATATATGCCACTATGTTCTTGTTCAATTGATCAATGTTCATCCATGATCAGTTGATCACAGTACAATTATAGCAAGAGCATATAATAAATCCACGATTTTACGTACTTTAATTTGGAATAACTATTTTCTTTTAAATAGATTAATTTTGGGTAAATAGCTACTCCGATCAGTATTAATTTTTTATATTTTTTTAATTAATTTGTATTTCAAAGTGTAAAATAATCAATTAGCCATAATCCTTGATCTCTACTATCGGACAATTTAATTAAAAGACGAAGAGAATTATAATGTAACAAAAATAAAAGTTACGAAGTATATAATTAATTTTTGCGATTGGATATATCATTACAAATGTCCTCACTCTAATTTCGATCAATGACTCCCATTCTTTGATCAAACACTAATTTAAATAACCGTGATTTGGGTGGATGATTGCAAAAAATATCAATGGTAAGAAAAAAGATGCACAAAAATTAGTGAATTTGGAAGTATGTCATGATTGAAGTTATTAGGAGTTTCTTTTTCTTCATAGGGTTTGTTACATAGCATGACTTTATAGGAAAGTGACAATGGCAGAAAATCCTAAATTCCTAATAATGAAAGTGATGAAGACTACAAAGTAAAAATATATTAACCACTTATCCCATCAAAATAATAATAAAAGGTGAAAAAAAAGGGGGTAAGTTTATCATGAGAAATTAATGAGATTGAGATAAACATCAACATGTTTAACACAATTGAATTTAAGATGATATACTTTAAGTTAATACTTTTTTTAGGCAGACAAGAGTCCATTATGCTTGCTTATTAAATAAGCTTTGTGATTATATATCCAATAGCTAACCAACATACCTAGTTTTTGTAATATCAGCAAAAAGCAATGTGAATTGAAATGAAACAAATTGGTATTATAAACCCAATTACCTTTTCAAAACTAAAGTTGTTACCACTGCGTGTGAGTTTGGACATTGTAAGTAGACTTGGTTTCTACTTAATTACGTAGTTTAATAAAAGTAAGCTCTTGACTAATTACAAGCTCTTTAACTTGTAGAATACGTGGCTAATAATGATCAATTCCAATTCTACTACTCCTTGTATCGAAAGATATATATAAAAGTCATAATATTCAGATTATTAAAGTTAAACGTATGTACAACGTAATTAAGTACTCGGCATATACAAAATACTGGCTTGTTAGTTCGTAGTAACTTTCTTATTTTAATGTTTGTGTGTACTTGATACAAAATACTTAGCATAACCATGTGTGTACAACATCTGGTTAAAGAGCAAATCCAAAGGTTATAACAATAATACATAGACTCAAATTTCCATATAGATTTCCATAAATACACAAATCCAAAGGTGACCAACAACATTATTTAGTTTCTTTACCCACCCAAACAACATAAAAAAAAAAAAAAAAAAAAAAAAGAAAAGGGCAGAGATAATATAAAACAACCACCTTCATTTTTCTGCATTATTTCTATCTCAAAAATACCTTCCTTCTTTCCTTCCTCCATTGTTAATTAGTTCTTCTTCATTTTCACTCAAAACTTTAGAGAGAAAAAGGGTAAAATGGGAAGAGGAAAAGTGGAGCTGAAGAGAATAGAGAATAACATAAGTAGACAAGTTACCTTCTCTAAGAGAAGAGCTGGTCTTTTGAAGAAGGCTAAGGAACTCTCCATCCTTTGCGACGCCGAAATCGCCCTCATCGTCTTCTCCCCCCGTGGCAAGCTCTATGAGTTCAGCAGCATTGAGTATTTTTATTTTTCTTTTTTCTCCCTCTTTTTTCATCTAATTCTTCCTCATTTTCCATTGAAGATGAACAAAAATAAATAAACAAAAGTAAGCACTTTCACCAGTGGCAATTGGACACGTGGAAGATCTAGGGTTTCTTAAAATTTCTAATTGTTTGGGTGTTTGCAATTTTGCATTGCACTTATAAAATTCTTAATACAAAATGGATATAATTACAATTCTATAAATTTACACCAACAATATAATTTATGAAATTTTACTTTTTTAAAATAAAAAATATGGTAATGGTAAAAAATGTGAGAGGTGTATGAAACAATATTTAGCTACTATAATTGTGATTATTTGGAATTATTGGGCTAAATTCTGGAATGATTTACCAAAATTCTAATTGCTTGTTTGTAATGCTTGTGATGTGATTGTTATTCTAATTATTTTAAGGAGTGAATAGTATAATTACTAATTAAAGGGATTATTGAAATTGAAATAAATAGTGTCAGAAGATCAATTTGTTTTGATTTTCCTCGGATTTTCTTGTAGTGGTTGCTTTTCTCTTTTCCCTCTTCTGTGTATGCTTCTCTCTCTGCAATTGTTTGCTTGTTTGCTCACTTTTTGTGCAAAATACTTCTCTTTTTATTTCTCGACATAGTCATAAAAGTCATAAAAGGCAAGTAATATAGACGGAATATTTATTTTATATTTGTTGTTTTTTTGATACCGAACCTTTTAATTTTAATCAATTAAGATAGCTAACTAGCACTCATATCAAGTACGGCGTAGTTGTTAATAACTTAGATTAGACTTCTACTATGTGTGATTGTATTATTATTTTCGGCCTTGTGCAGTTGCCTTCCGAAGACCCTCGAACGGTATCAGCGTAGTGGCAACACTATTGATCTTCATCATCATCACCAAGACCATGCCATTGAGGTTCAGACGCAGGTTTGAAAATAACGTGTACTAAACTTGTGATATATTAGCCACTGATCTCTTAAAAGGCTAAGGTTAGCTAGGTTAAGTTAAAACTACATCGATTAATTAATTAATTTAATAGATTCTTTGGAATGATTTATATTGACACTGTCATAAAATTTGATTGAGAATTAGTTGATTTTGATCAACAAGCCAATGATTTGTTGTTAGGCTAGTAAAGATTAGCTAAATTATAAGATCACCAATCTTAATTCAAAGTTTATATTCGTAATTTTTTTGGACTAAACATATCATTAATTTATTAAATGAAAATTAATCAAAGTGTAAAATATATATGCAAGTGCACCATAAGAATTTGTTATCCTTAATTAGATTTTGCTTAGTCTTGTTTAATCCATAATGTTACTTTACTTTGTATATATGCATCAAAATATTTTCTAATAGATTCAATTGTAAATATTTATAAATTGCATCAACACATACATGTTATATTAAGTATCTCTCCTTTTAACTTCTTATATACAGAGCTGGCTCCAAGAGATCGCGAACTTGGAGTCACAGTATGAAATTCTACAAAGAGCTCACAGGTCTACATTCCTAGTAGTTTTATGTTAATTACCTAGTAGTTTTGATTTGTAAACTTTATACAGCTTGTTTGCTGCAAATAACAATGGTTTGTCCATTTTAATGTCATTTCCATATATAATGAACTCATTCGTGGTAATTAATTTAAGCAACAATGTTTAATTTAATGCGACGATTTATTTGATAATTTAGGCAAATGCTTGGAGAGGAACTTGGAATTCTAAGCTTGAAAGACTTGCAAAGTCTTGAGAAGCAGCTTGAAGGAGCTCTTGCTCGGACTAGGGCAAGGAAGGTATATTCTTCAAACGTTAATTTAAGAGCATGTTTTCAAGATTGATGAAATAATTTGTTTACAAAATTCGGAAATTACATGTTATAATTTTTTTGACTTGGAAAATAGTAGCATCTCTGAAAAATTGCAGATAGATTTATGTTAGATATTAACATATGTATGTATGTAGTTAATATTGAGGGATAGAAATTGGAGTAATTTAACATAGCTACTTTAATTATATGATCAAATATTTTTCAAAAAAAATAAAAATGATATGATCAAATAATGTAACTAATTTCACCTATTTATAAGTCTCATATATATTCACTTAATAAACCTAATTGGCAAGCAAAATGTAATCTGAATATTGATGAATTATAATAGGCACAACTGACGACCGAGCAAATGGAGGCACTTCGAAGATCGGTAAGAACGCTGTCACTTTGTTATAGGATCTTCCTCAGATCATGAAGTATTCATAATCTTATTACAAAGATGTGTTATCTCATACGGATCGGTTTATATATATTATCAATATTGTTTATTCATAATTATGTATTGATTATAATTGAACAAGTACCATAACTAAGTCATTAACAATAACGTTTTGTGTTTTCTAGGAGCGCAAACTTGGAGACTTGAACAAGGAATTAAAGCTGAGGGTTAGTTTAATTTCCTTCAACTTTCATTAATCTTAAAAGGTGACAAAAAAAAAAAAAAAAAAAAAAAAAAAAGAAGTTTGTGATTGGTTTTTCAATCTTTTGTGTATGTAATGAATGCAGGTAGGAGATCATGGACATGGTTTTAGGCCAATGGATTTGAATTCTAATGGTTGCATCCAATTCATACACCCTTCTCAGTCTACCAATTTCGAGTATGATCCCGCTGTCTTGCAAATCGGATCCTACAAACCCGAGCCAGTTGTTCTAGATTATATAGGGTACGTAAATTATTCCTCCATAGATCTCAATATAGTTATTATCCCCAAAGCATATCCTTCAAGCGCGTTCTTGTTAATTGTTATATAATTTCATCAACAAATTAGACTTCTAGACGGTTAAATTCTCTCTCTTGTGTTCGGATTTTTTCGAGCAGGTATCCTCCCCAGTTTGCATCTCATGAGGATGAAGGACCGTCGAATGGCAGTCAAAGAGCTAGCTTGGGTAGTGACACTACTAACTTTCATCAGGCAGGGTGGTTGCTTTGATTAAGATGGTGCTCAAATACGTTATCACTATTATACTTTCTATAAGTATAACTCTACATGCTTTGTTTGACAAATTAACTTCTGTAATCTGATGTGTTTGGTGTGTTACATACGTGTGTTAACGCGATTACAATTACTATGTAGGGGAAAAAAAATGATGTTGTGTTACGTACTATGATTTCTTTCCTTGCAGTAAGTATATAGATTGATGTTCCTTATGGGAATAGTAGTGTTTTGGAGTGCTAAAGTACTACCATGACTTTCAACTGATTATGTGTGTATTGGTTATTTTGGATTATGTATTTGTTACAATAGTGAGTTTGCTAATGAAAACAATTTACGCATCAAAAAGGTACAGAGTACAAGAATGAGAGTTTTACAAATGAAAGCGATTAGTCTAATAAATAGGCTCAATAGTTCAGACAAAGACATAATTATCATACATGGCTCGTGGAAAATAATAATAATAACAAAAGCCGTTGATCTAGCATGTACCATCTTCAATAACATTCAGTCAAACCATCTGGGCATCACATGAACCTAAGATCTCAAAACTTTAAATATGATGCATGAAAATTTAACTCCAGTCGCCTCATGTGCCAAAGCTACGATCTCCAGCATCACCAAGGCCAGGAATAATGAACCTGTAGAGCAAATGAATTAGTAAGCCTTATGATAATGGTTCCATGTAAAGACGAATCATTACGCGAGAGCAAGAAATTAGTGCCTACCCCTTTTCATTAACAACTTCATCAATGATTCCAGTGTATACATGAATCCTGAAATTTAAGAGGACAAAGTTCAGTTCATAAATCAACCGCACATTACTCATTTTGAGTATAGACTACTAGGAAGAAAACTTTCATACCCTGGAAACTTTTCGCTGAGCTTTGTAAGGGCTGGAGGAGCAGCAACAGCTGAAATCTGTGGAAAATTTAGTTTACACAAGCTAAGCACTTTTCAAATTAAGAAAACCACAAATTTGCATTCATTGCGAAGAAGGGAAAATTTTAATGGGTCAAATTCATCAATTTCAGAGAACTGAAGCAACTTACCACTTTAATTTGCTTGTTTCCAACTCCACGTTCTTTTAACAGGTCGATTGCTTTAACTATTGTTCCACCTGAAATTTCAAATGAGAACTGTTTATAAACGTGTACACCATAAGAGTTAATGCAAGGGAAAAGAGAGATTTGTATGTCCTGGCAAAAGGAAGAAAAAAAAGAAAATGAAAAGATGATGCAGTTTTAATTTGTAGGTGCAGAGGATGGGTACTGCTAAAAGAACACAAGCATAATGTGCAAGTAGATTTATTACTGAAAACTAAATCTGAATGGCTGCTGAGTCCTGACAATAGCTCTTCACTGAAACACAAGTCAATTGATAATCACCATCCTAAATTAGGGAGGTTTATCAACAGGAAGGGGAAAATTAGCAAAAATATAAACATGTATGCATCTTGGAACACATGCTAAAAGGCTTCTCACATCTCTCTCAAAGCATCACTGCTAGAGAAATATTGAACCAATAGATAACATGCATGACGTTTTGAAGATTCTAGGCCTTGGAAAATTGATGAGTAGAAAAAGAGCGGGACTGAAAGAATGAACATGTTGTACCAGCACAATTTTAATCAAAACAATGAAATAACCAGCAACAACAAATATACTAATGCATATTGCAAAAGAAAGCGTCCTTGAAGCCTCAAGGCATCAAAGCAATATATAAAAAGTCAATTACCTGTTGCCAACATTGGGTCCACAACAAGTATTCGAGCTCCTTCAGGGAACTTTTCCGGCAACCTGGAAGACAAGATGTTCAGGCTTACATTATGCCCTTGGCTATAAATTTAATTTAGAATACAAAAGATCATAGATCAATAAAGCTACACCTACATAACAACATTCAAGAAATTACTCTCATATGCAACAAAAGTCAATTACATGTATAAAGCAGCAGAACAAAAAAGCACAACTTGTTAGCCACCAAACACTCAACAAAAGTATTTAAAAGGTAGGTTTTTTTCTCTCTTTAACCCACTTCATTCTTTACTTCACTTATTTTATGGGATTTTTTTTTGGGGGGTGAATTTATAGTGAATTAGGCCTCAAACATTAGATATCTAGATCCTAAAGAATGCAGCAGAAACCAATAGCCATCTGCTTTCTCCTTTTGCATAAAATGTCTTCTGGATAAGACCAGAAGACAGTATGCTCATCCTTAGATAAGAATCTTACTTGTTCAAATAGACAGTTGGCTGAAGTGTCTCCTCATCTCTGCTGACCCCTTAACATGAGACATGACATGAGCATTAATATTTTGAAAAACATATACAACACAGAACAAGTTATATAAGAGAGTAGTAAGGAACCTCGGTAAATAACTACTGCTTGAACCTAATCACTGCACCTATTTTCCTTAAACTCGAGTGGATATAATCATATAAACTTAACATACCTACATGATAGGTTGCCATTGAGGGTAGAATAGTGGCTGCATGCTCTGCAAGTGCAAGACCAGCTCTTAAAATAGGAATAACCTGCAAGATTAAAAATGAAAGCATTTAGGAAGGAAGCTATTGTTCGGAGAAAGGTAATGAGGCTCAGAATCTCAGATCACCAACTCTTTGAGATGCTTTAGGTCATTTTGCTTGTCAAGAATTTTAACCCACAACAAGGGTAACAATGTTGTGCAAGGATATATATTGATTACTGAAACATCCATCCCAGTATTATAGATAATTGACATTATTGACACATGATGACATTGGAAAGCAGCTGCTATGCATCTATAGTGAACACTCACTCATTCAATTCACTGTGTCCAATACAGAATTAAAATGCTGAAGAGATTAGCCGAAACTGTTCAGTTTGATACCAAAATGAAGAAGCACCAAAAGTAAAAGCTTCCAAACTGTGAGTTAACTCAATAGATAAAAAAATGATCCATAAATAAATGTAGTAAGTTACCGACTCTGCTTCCCAAACAACAACCCCAGGACACCAAATCCCTTCTCTAGAAAAGCAGGGATAAAAGTGGGATAGCAAGTTAATGATGCTTCTGTCATCCAATCATATAATACCACCAATTTATATCTGGAAGGAAACTCTCTACAACGCCACCACAAGGTTACATATATATGACTCCCCTTACAAGAAGAAATACTAAAGATCCGAAACTCGATACTTGCAGTGAAGAGTAGTCATCACACTGTTCCAAATATAGTAATGACCAAGAAAGAGCAAAAGTGCAACAATCTAAAGTCGATATTGGAGAAAGTGAATAGTTTTTTGTATGTTTTCTTGGAATTAAGATCTCTAGCAACAATTGCGGCAATTCCAAAATACATAAATATTCAATCTACATCTGTACACTAATACAACTCCAAATATGAGCTTCAAGAAATCTAAACTAGTTGTTCTCATACAAAAGCATTGAATGTAATATACATGATTAAGCAACATTGTCATTACCAGTAGTACTGACACAGAGACAGCATCTCCTACACAGACATAGTGTTCGTTAAACAATGAAGAAAACAAAAACACAATACATACTCACCGCCACAGGCTCCCTTGGATCAATAAATTCAACTTTGGCAACAGCGATAGGTGTTTGAATTTCCCCAGCAATAATAGGCTAAAAAAAGTTCATCAGAGTACAAAAATTAATGTGAGAAAGATATGTGACATGCAGATATCACACAGAGGAATAAACTCACCAACCAATCCCTTGAAGCTTCATACATTAGTAGCCTCCCCAACTCACCCATTGCATTCTCTACGGAGAGGAAATACATAGTATATATGAGAACTGCAACTAACATAATTCCAACGTTCAAACAGAACTACTTTTTGGAGTTGGATGGAGAAATTTATTGTTCATTGAAAGCTATATTGTTTTACAAATTATTCCCAAGTGTATAGTAGTGCAGTTCTTGCTTAACTAGACGATCTTTAGTACGTTAAATTGGCTTTATTATTACTGAAAAATCAAGAAGATCTAGAATCCCAACACAGATTTTTGCATTTACAAATAAATTCCAACACCCAAATTTTCAACAAAAGCAAAACGGTACTAGTATAATTAACTAGCAATATTAAGCTTTTTCCATTTTCCAATTGAACTATCATTTACATCCATATACAATGCAAAATTTTAGCCAAATGTACTGTTATACACACGATCTTTCAGCAACAGACTAGATGGACATTCTTCCACCTTTCTATACCGCTCCCTCTCTTGCTGGTTCTTGGGTTCTTCAATTTTCATATTGACCTAGCACCCCATCCTGTTCTGAACCGCATAGAAATTAGACTGAACGCAACCAATCTAAGACATTGCTTCATTTACCCTCTTTATGAGTACCTAAAAAGACAGTAAACAGCTATCTCTAAACAATACTATCAACAGTTCCACCCAAATATATTGTCTTAGTTTCACTGGATTCTTAGATACTATCAGATATCAACAAAACCTTTCCTTCCTCCCCTTTGGTAGATTCTATTCTCTTTATGATATATAATCACAATTCCGTAAAGGCTAGAGTTTCAAAAACAGACATCACCTTCAAGGTAATTTCAGTTGCAGCACCTATATATAAACTCTACGGATCCATTTCATTTGATGGAAAACACATTCCAGGAAAATAAATTTCCCATTTTCCATTGGTTGTAAAGGGTGGGAAACATTCCAAAATATTGGGCATAAGAACACTTCACCTCGAAACCCAATTTTGATACTAAAGAAGAAAATCAACATGCTGAAAAAAGCACATGCACCATCAGCTCAAGTTACAAATACAATCCATTTGAATTCTATGAGCTAAGTTACTCAAGCTCTTCAAGTCACCTCAAGTATCTATGTAGAATCCTTAACACTCAAATATGGGTATGGAACTATAGACACTTAACACTCAATTTTACACCAAAAGATAAATCTTTGCATCACAAAAAACCGAGATTGGACACTTGGACAAATATCCATGTCCAACACCACAAGTACCGGAGTTTGAGTAAGATAGTCATATCCTTAGTCTCAACATGCAGCAATAGCAGCATATTGAAATCACACCTATGAGCTCAATTACATACCATATAGCTAAGTTTTGCATGCATTGTCAATCTAAGTTACACTTATGAGCTCAATTTAGCTATCACAAATTTAAATTTTGCGTGCACGGACAATCTAAGCTATAGTAACTACACTCATGAGCTCAATATACTATAAATCTAAAGTCAGCATGTATATCAATCTAAGTTATAGTAATCACACTTATGAGTTCAATATACATACTATAAAACTATATATTTCATGCATTATCAATCTAAGTTATAGTGATCACACTCATGAGTTCAATTTACATACCATAAAACTATATCTTTCATGCATTATCAATCTAAGTTATAGTAATCACACTTATGAGTTTAATTTACATACCATAAACTAAATTTTGCATGCATAATCAATCTAAGTTATAGTAATCACACTTATGAGCTCAATTTACATACCACAAAACTAAATTTTGCATGCATTGTCAATCAAATTACAATAAAGATAGATTAAAGAAGAAAATCAACATACTGAAAACAGCGCATGGAGTCTGCTCGTTCCTAAGAACAGAAACCCAATGTTTAATCAACGGATGCGGCGGTACAAAAACCTGCAACAAAAGAACCAAAATTTCAATCAAATTAAACAAAAATTTGAACATTCTAACAAAAACCCATATTAAATTCAAAGAATTCCCACAAAAACCCATCAATAAAAACACAGAAATTGAACACTCTAACAAAACCCAGATAAAATTAAGGAATTCCCACAACAACCCATCAATCAAAACAGAGAAAATTGAACAAATAAACAAAACCCCAAATCAAATTATGAAATTTTCCAATAACCCAATAAGAATATTAACAGAAACATTGAATAAGATTAGAAATTACAAGCATTCTGTCATCAGACATGAGAGGTTTCTGATCAATAGTAGCACGACAATTAACAGAAAGAGAAGGAAAACGGCGGGGTTGAGGAGTGAGAGAGTGGCGTGTTTGGGGTTGAGAGAAAGTGAAAATAGTGGGAGTTGAAGTTGGGGTTATGCATTTTAATTCCCACATTTTTTTTTCTTACTTATTAGAGTGAGGAATTCTAGTTAAAATCGCCTTTAGAAATAGAAAGAAAATAATGGGAATTTTTGGATATTCAAAAAGAAGATAGATTGACAGATTTTGTTGAGTTTGGGAAGAAGACAGGAAATTTAGTGCAGAGAAAAAAGAAATTGGGGCCAAAATTGCACCAATCCTGTGAGGGTGTTATAATCAATAACTGTGAGAGGTTTTGTTTGGTACAACAAGGGTACATGCATATTTTCCTTTGTTTAAGTACTAACATGAGACCTTTCAAAAAAAAAAAAAAAAAAAAAGTACTAACATGAGAGGTTTTAGTGAAATTTATATGCACTCGGGTGTATTTAGAGTTAGGTTGAATTTTTATAAATATTTTTTTTTTTTTTTTTTTTTTTTTTTTTTTTTTTTGGCAATAAGTGCATTCAGTCATTAGTACTCCGATCTTTGAATTTTATAAGGTCAGATTTGACTACAAATGATTATTATACTTATCAACTATACAATTTTTTATAAAGTTTATGGCATTTTAAAATGAAAATAGAAATATCATACGGAGTAGTATAATCTTGTTAGGTCAATCTAACACTATAGTCCTCAATCAAGTATTGATCGACCTAAATCCATATAATCATTCAACATGAAGCTAAGTTATGAACCAAATGTTACCATTAGGCCCATTCACGTGACATCAAACTTTATTTTGTTAAACTTATTTTTTTCATGGATATTAATAAATTCAAATGATAAGTTAGCTTAGTTATTACTAATTTAGACTTATAAACTTATCTAAATTTAATTGTGTATGAAATTGTCTAGATAAAAACATCATTTTCTCTAAATTAATATGAACTTATTATCATAACTTATTTTAAATATCTTATCTAAACTAAATTAAATCATTTAGGGCCTAACTTGCAAAATTTTAATCATCAACTCAAGTTCAATTTACAACTAAATTTTTTTGTTTTTATAAATTCTTACTGAAAAACACAAATAAAATGTAACCTCATATGGATACTATCCTGTTGTATATTGATAAAATTTGTATGATACGAAGTATTCGATTTGTTTGACTACTGAGACATTTGCAAAATACTAGTAATATAAGACTTTCTATCATCAAAACGTAAATTATATATATGTATGTATCATGACCCAATTAACTTCGAATGTGTTTTAATTTAGGGAAGGTAGCTAGCTTAAATAGAGTTAAATGCTTCATATATAATAAACCCAGTTTCCATCTTCACGACTTAATTATCGTTATTGTTTGCGTGCTTATTCAGGTTGAAGAAGAGAGTATAAAAGCACATTCATGGGTGCAATTGTGCAAATGGAAGACATTAAAACTTAAAATAAACATTTTTTTCATTATTATTGAATATATGCATGTTAGTACTGTTGTATAGGGTAAGGAGGTAAATTAATGTAAAAACTTGTTACAAATAAAAGATGAAGTGTAACTAACTCAAAGATACAAACAAGAAAGAAAGTATAATCAACTAAAAATATTGATAAGTGTAACTAACTCAAAGATACAAACAAGAAAGAAAGTATAATCAACTAAAAATATTGATAATAGTTGCTTGTTTGATTACTTGCATTGTATTCTCCTTTAAAACTCGTCATTCACTTTATTGGAGATTTTTGAATGATCCATGTAAATTTGAACAAAAAAAAAGTGACATATTATCGAAAGATTGTACTAATGGAATCAATTTCCGAATTTTACAATTTAATTTACGCAGGTTGAAAATGGAAGATCTATAATAAGACAATCAAATAAGACTATTATAAATATATACTTAAATAATTTAGGGACATAGAGATCGAGGTAGTAATTTAGTGAGTAAAAAAAAAAAAACTCCTAGATGATACAAAGTTTTAGATGATTCAAGTGCCACATGCATGAAATCGTACATACACCTTAACCTCATACATCATCGCTCATTGCTCATCCGATCTGAAACTATATATTATACGATAATCGAAGCATAATGTTCATAAATTAGCTGGTAATCATATTAATGAAGTTAAAACCAGCCAATTTAATCAACTATGCATTAGTAAGACGCCTAATTCTGCTCTCTGGTAATCCAATAAAAAGATCTGTTTCCACGTCCGAAATTTGGCTAATTGTATCTTCAGATGGTGATGCATCTTCTGCTATTATTGGCTGCGATCTTGACTCCTTTGGCAGCGTTTCATACTGTCAATTTTATTACCGTATTATATAAATCATTATGCAACACCTTCATTTAATTTCATATACAAGTTTATACAAAGAGGACGAAAGAAATAGGTGGAGCTGGAGCAACCCCCAACTCGAAACTTTGAGATCCTAAGTTCGAGTCTCATACTCCATACCACCAAGTACTTGACAAGGTGGTTTAATTTGCGTATTTGCATGTAGGCCCAATAATACAGTACCATGGTTTCATAATATAAATAAAAAGAGCTCACCTTTTCAGTAAGCCTAGTATTTTCTGCAGCAAGATATTTCTCCTGTCATTACAGAAAATCATCATTTATTAACATAAAATCCTTCATAAATAAATCTCATATTACATTTTGAAAAGATGGAACTAATCACAGTAATAAACAAAGTACCTTTTCTCTCAACTGCTTTATTTGTTCATTGAAAACTTGATTCTGTAACAACACAACATATGTAACAAATTAAACTATTTTTTTTTTTTTTTTACAAACTTATTAAACTAAGAAGCAGACAAAATTTATTAAAAAAATAGGCAAGTAAAATTATAGAAAATAACCTTTCTTGCTCTGATTTTGCTAACGCTTCTTTCCAACTGGCTCTCTAGCTGCTGCAACTCTTCTAAACTGCATGACCCTAAATTTTCTCCCAAGAGTCTCCTGAAAATAATACAGCAGTACAGTAATCAACATTAATTGTTGTTCGAGTTGTCAAATTATTTGTGAAATGTAATATTATCTACCGTTTTGAAGCTTCAACTGCCTCTATCTTCTTCACCAAAGTCGCGGTTTCTTCCTTTAAGTTCTGCAATTTTATGGAAAATTAATACTTCGTACATAGTTTAGAAGCAGCATTATTCTACTTCTACAGAGAATTTAACTGTCAAATAAGTACTATGGCTGACCATAGAATATAATGTAACCTGAATATGGGCTAGGGCTGACGAACTAAGTAGTCATTTGAATATAAATAGTTGATCAAAACTAAAATATTGCTAATGAAAAATGCACATACATCAGGAAACTTATGATGCGTACAGTGATAATGAACAACAATTTATTCTTTTCATTCAGCACATAGTTTACAGGCCCTGGCTTGTAGAGTAGGCGGTCCGAGGTTGGTAGCTGGCCATATTACTTACAGGAAACCACATCAATAACAGTCCAACTTGATCATGTAGTAGTCTAAGATCAAGCTAACATTATATTGCATGATACATTGACGTCACAGCTAATAGCGGATCCATGCAGTATGGTAAACTTGTGACATCTTTTCCTTATATTATACAAAGTAATTTTCATGAACAATGATATAAAAGATTAAAGAAGAGGCTAAATAAACCTGCATATTTTCTTCAGCAGATGCTTCTCTGGCAGGTTGGACTTCTCTTACGTGCCTCTGATATCGTCCTATTGTATCCTGCATACTAATTAAGAAGGTTTTCATCCATTACACTTAGTTACCAGCTATTAAAAAAAATTACAAAAATATATCATAAACCAACATATGATTACTAGGGTTCTTCTAGAAGAACTAAGCTAACATGTATACAGAATGATAAGAAAGCTTGCTCTTCTTGAGAGCCTAAGTACTTATGTGTCAATTCGAGTGCACGTATTGTAAATGTCATTGATAAATTAGATGGATGTGTATAAACTATAAGGTAATGGAGCCTCTTCATGTTTCTTTCTCTCCTCCGGCCACAACTTTCTACACGAAGTTAGCACGACTATCATAACCATAGGCCACCATCTTTAACTTTAACTTCAACTCTTTAAAGTGGCAAGATTAAAAGATGCATATAATTTATAAAGGTTGAAATTGAATGGCAGAAGCCTAATCCATGGTTTTTTTAATGACCATTTGGTTTATCAAACAAGAGTTAAAAGGATGAAATTTGAACTCTTAAAGAATTTCATTATATTATTAACCTGTTAATCAACGGATTTGCTGCATGGATTTAGATCAAATGCACGCTAGACCTTAAAACTAGAACAAATTACACACCAAGGTAAGTAACATAATGCAAAATGCAACAATTGTACAAACAAATAAAAGATTGAGTCTTAAGCTGAATTACGCGAAATCATGAAACAGTATCAAATGAATCAGCTATGTAGCCAGCAAGTGTGGTTGACAGAAGAAGCTCTAAGATAGAATGAAATGAGAAGTAGGGTCCTAATTTGTAAAGGAGCAAAACACGTCATATGAACGTGCATTACTTTCCTAGCTTGGTTGTAAAGATGAAAGTGGTGTCATTTCATGCCTAGCCAAAGCTCTCAAAATCATAGCCACAAAGTAGTTTGAGTACAACTAACTATGATCTTAAATCGATCTCCAAACAAAATCATGAAAAGTTGAACTTAAGTGCGTACTCGGCCAATCAAAATGCTTCTTGTGCTAACAATGTCAATATGTCTACTCTCATACTAGAGCTGAGGTTGATCTCATATTCTCATCTAGATAACAAAAAAAATAAATCTCATCAAATCAAAGTTAAACTAGCAACGTGACAATTTAATCTAGATGGATAGGGTGACTGACGTTTGTAAAAACAGTAATCGTAATATGATGTGTTGATGGAGAAAGAATTTGAGGAAGGGAAAAAGTATAGAAATAGCAAGAACTTACCACTTCTTTTTTTGGAATATATAAGAATAATGTGGTCTAGTTCCACATCATAATATCTATTGACAATGAATTCGATACTTTCAAACAAGTTGAGATGAGTTTTAGGTGAAATACTGAAGTTGACAATACCGATACGAAGGAGACATCTATTATCTAAACTCACTTCTATGGAATTGCATATATATTACTTTTAAACAAATACTCCCTCCGTTTAGACGTTAAACCTTTTTTCACTAAACATATATTAGCAATGATATAGTTTTTTATTAACATAATAACAACATATTTTATCATATTCATTCCTTCTCTAAATTATCTTTTCTAGGTTGAGAAATTCGATATTTTTAAACTAAAATTACTACAAATTATTTTTACCTACCCATTGGATCTCCTTAAAAGGCAACTCTACAATAACGAAAAATGTACTCTTACCAAATATGGGTTTGTCTGGGAGCGTGGAAACACTGATAGCAGCAACTTTGTACTACCCCCCTTTATAAAGCAAGGAATAACACTCAAATTTTGTACGATTTATATATTTTTCTATATCTATACAAGTAAATTATTAGTAATTCCTTTGTTATTTTTTAGAAAAATATAATAATTTCCTCCATTTAGGAGACTGGAAGAAGTACATGAACATTGTTTCTACCAAAAATAATGTATGGACCCTTACTTTGTCAGTTCAGAAATGACCTATCCTTATCCTTTTTTACTACTTGTATATGATTTGGAATCAAATTTTTCATATTATATATATTCAAGGAGTACAAATATACCTGGGGTTGTGTGATTAATTACATCATTAATAAAGCTAATTAACAAGAGTTTATGAACTTCTTCATTTTTTCAGACATGTTTTTATTCTAATCATAACACATGGAGTGCATACAGTTTTAAATCTTTGAATTAATATACTAGGAGTATGTACAAAAAATCAAGAGACTCAAGGCAATTTTTACTATGTCCTTGTATTAATTTATCTAATTGAAACTAAGAAATCAAGTGTAATCTTTTCATTTGACTGAGAGTTTAATAAGAACAAGTAAAAAGGTATATACTTAATATAGGACCATAATATGTAAATTTTATATACTTTGTGCTTGTATACAAGTGACTACATGAGCTTAAATATGTTATAATACTTTCACCATTGGTTCTTTCCGCCATTCTCTTTCACATTTGACCCCCACACAAAGCGCTCACCAAGCTACAACCATAGCCAAAGCTTCACACAAGCACTAATGCAAACCCGCGACACATCTAGGAAAGGTTTGACAACGATTCCGGTTTCATCAATAGTGTTCAATTATTTACATGTTTCATCTACCTAGAATTCCAATCAAGTAATTTAACCATGTCCGCCCAAAAAAAATTCTGTTAACATAGGACAACCAATAGATCAACCATTAATTTGACAGTGCACCAAATGGTCACCTGTACGAGTGACCATAAATTGTCCCGCTTGTATTAATGTGGGTACTAATTTGATAAGGTGAGTGTATAAGAAATGATAAAATAGCATAAGTTGATTGACTATGTCTATGTAGGCTAAATTGTAGTTATGTGGTGGACATGTTTAAGAAAACTAGCTAATTGTAATAGAGTCCATAAATTTGAATGCAGTGAAGTACGAAAGTAAATACTCCTCCCTCTGTCTCAATATATAGTTCTTATTTGTGTTTTTTCACGGTATTTAATAAATGGGAGGAAAAAGTGGATTAAGTATATTAAAAGTGGACAAAAATTAAACAAAAGTACCAGACAAGTGGATAATTTAAGGGAAAAAAAAGTGAAAAATACATTATAGACAAAAGTTAGAGAGAGAAAGTGGAAAAAAGAACAAAACAGGTGGATAATTTAAAGGTAAATTAAAAAGTTCAATGAATAAAGTTAAAAAAAATTAAGGTATAATAGTATTTACATACTATCTAAAAATGGAATCAGGAACAACATTTTAGGTCTCTAAAATAGGAAAGAGCAGGAATTATAATATGGAACGTAGGGAACACTAAAAATAAATGTGACTTTTTAACGGAATGAAACTTACCTATATTGAAAATAAAATTGACCCCCTCTATCTATTAATGTGTAGTAAGTATTCCCATCAATATAGTGAATCATGATGAGCCAAAAACAGATTATCTACAATGAATCAATGATCCTATAGCTCATTAAGAGCATTTTGACTTTCCTTTTCTGAATTAATTTTACTTTTGTACCCATTGTGCTAGTACATTTGACTTTTAGGTAAATTAAGGGGAAAAAATGGAAGAAATAGAAGGAATTGAAGATGAAATGGTAAATGCACTAGCCTCATTAAATATTATTGATTATACTAAACTTTATTCTTAATTCTTCATTCAATAATTAGAAACAAATGTTGATGATCTATTGGATATAATGAAAAAAAAGAATTAACATAATCCCCACCATTGATTATTAATTAAGAAGAAGTCATAATTCTCCACTACACTTTTTGATCTTGGTCTGATTTTCCTTATAAAATTTCTCTATGAATTAATGACAGATTATTTAACATCTTAACACAAAAGATTAAATGCAATTTCCCAGCAAATTAAAAGATACAACACATCAGTTAGTTTGGAATGAAGCAAAATATTGATGAAAAAACCTTTCAACCCTAAAGGGAGTGTAACTAGAATATAGTACAGTAACCCTAATATTGACAAAATGTTTTCCCAAAATTTGACAAAAAATGTTTGAAATTCCAAAATTCTACAAACAAAATTCATACAAACGACCCCCAATTAATGAAAGATCTATTTAGTATATATCCACTCCCTTTTTTATTGGGTAAAAAAAAAGTCAAGATGTACGCAATCTTATCTGACTATCCTTAACCAATAACCAAAACCGATACTATTTCCAAATCTAACGATCTTACTAATTTCTCATTTAATGATATAATCAGCAAATAAATTTGTAAATTCACAATATATTGAAAAAAAAAAAAAAGCAAATTAAAAAACATACCTACAACTTGCAAATTCATAAAGCTTTCCTCTAGGAGAAAAAATGATGAGAGCAACTTCAGCATCACAAAGAACTGAGAGTTCAAAAGCTTTCTTCAACAATCCATTTCGACGCTTCGAAAACGTCACTTGTCTGCTCGTCGCATTCTCTATCCTCTTCATCTGTGTTTTACCCCTCACCATCTTCTCCTCTGTCGAACCCGGCCACGAACAAAATAAATAAAATTCAATCAATTTCTATGAACAACATAATTTACACCCAAAACCAAAAATATAACTCAACAGTTGACTTACCAAAATATGTTTATATTTTCTACTAAAAATTATAAAAACCCAGAAAATATGGATCTCTAAACCCAGATGAAAAAAAAAAAAAAATCCAAGAAATATAAAAACTTATATTTATATATAAATATTTATAAAAGAGAAATTTGACACCACCCCATTTTTTGTATTTTTTTTTTTTTTTGTTGAGATTTTTAATTTTTCTGGGTATAAACCAGAGAAAGCAGGTGGTTGTGATTGATTTATTCTTTAAAATAGCTTTATAATGGGTTTATTTGTGAAAATGAGTTGCCTTTTTTGGTAGTAACTATCAATGGGGTTATATAATTTTCTCTCAGTAGACCCACCTTTCCATTTTCATCATACTTTCTCTCTCTAGAAATAATGCCATTTTTTACTAATTTGAAAAAAAAAAATGAACAAGTTGTTCAAAATACAAAACCCCTATTTATGTACTGTAATAATGAAAAGGAAAGTTTTGGTTTGCTATATCTAACCAACAAGTAGGTAAAAAAGCTAAAGAGAAAAAAAAGTTACTGTAGTTTTTTATTATCTAACCTTGATGTGTTTAATATTTTACCTCAAAAGGAGTAAAAAAAACCTCAAACTTTAGCTTGTTTTGACAAAACCTTGTTGCTAGATTTGTTAATGGAAGTACCAACAAACCTGAGGGTTGAGATAAGATTGATTTGTGGAAATAGCAATTATTTGAAAACATGGGAGGAGGTGTATAAATGGGAATCATGCAATTTCTGGAAATTTAGAGAAATGAGAAAGTGGGTAAATTAAGATATTGAGGGAATCCATTTTTCATTTACTTTGTATTATTTTATTTTTCACTTGTTGTAATTTTTAATTAAAGATTTTTAAAGATAATGTAATGTAAATTAATTATAGAACGTCTTTACGCATTTTATTGGTATAATAGTGATGATAAACTTATTTCTAAGAGAGTGGATAAGAGCATCCAATTTTTTTAGTATGTCGATAAATTAACTGTGTAAATAATTTGATGATATTTTTTTTCATGAAATTGATTTTTGTACTTAAGATTATCCTTTGTTGTGCGGTTGATAAATGTATTAGTGTGCCGTTGAATTATAATTTTGTAAATAGTAGTGGAGAAGTTAATTTAAGAAAATGCTTCAATGTGTATTGTGCAATAGAATTTGGATTCGACATGGAAATAGTCTAAAGCAGCACTGATTTTATTGAATGGATAAATCAAACGATATAAATACCGTACAATTTACTCTGTTGATAGATATGAAACTACCACACAGCACTGATTTTTATTCAATGGATTATTCAAATTACATAACACTAATTTTTTTTGGATGTAGCATTAAGAAATTTTTATAAAACGTTTTGAATAAAACTAATTAGACAAAGACGGGAAGACACTACAAAAAAAAAAAAAAAAAAAAAAAAAAAAAAAAAAAAAGTATCCTTGACCCTTTAAAAATGCTTTTGAAAAAAATCTCACACTATGTTTAAGTTAATACATAAATGAGAAAATTTAATGCATACGGAGTATAAATGAGATAATTAATTTTGAAACACTAATTACCCATTACTTTAGATATAAATAAGTAATTAAATAGAAAGAGTGTAACTAGATACATACTTCCTCCGTTTTTTTATAGTTGTAACAGTCTGATATTTATACTATTTATGTGTTCCACTTTAACTAGCTTTAATGATTTATAGTTATGCAAAAAATATAATCAGGTGAGCTCTTGTTAGATTCGTCTCGATTTATACTACTTTAATATCAAATATTTATAATTTTTACATATTAGTAATTAAACATATTAACGATTGAAAGCATGCATCGACAAGCGTGAAAAGAGAAGTGTCGTAACTATATAAAAAAAATTGAGGGAGTATTTTTTTTTGTAGTGTTTGTTAA
The DNA here is from genome assembly GCF_001683475.1 of Chenopodium quinoa. Taxonomy (NCBI): domain Eukaryota; kingdom Viridiplantae; phylum Streptophyta; class Magnoliopsida; order Caryophyllales; family Amaranthaceae; genus Chenopodium; species Chenopodium quinoa. The sequence continues at coordinate 927,685 of NW_018743812.1, read as the reverse complement.
AATAAAAAAATGGGGAAAAACAAAAAAAAAAAAACTCCTTTGAGAGAATTAATAACTTGTTTAGCCGACATTTTTTAGAGCATTCGGAGCGCCACGTAAGAAATATACTTATTTCGACCAATAAGAAGAAAGATTTGTATTTTATTTTTGAATTAAAAAATTATGTCGCCACCTAGATAAGAGTAACGAATTAGATTTGATATATCTAAAATTTTAATGCCACGTAAATTATAATCCACGAATTAAATTATTTTAATGAAAACAAATAAAGTAAAAATATAGAAAAAGATAAATTTATTAATTCAATACTACGAGTATAAGAAATCCAAAAAAAAATATACTAATAAATATTTAAATGATAAACCCTTATAATAAATTTGATACCTATCATTATAAGATAAATTTTGATAGTATTTATGATAAGAAATACAAATTGTTCGTTTATTAAAATTAATTAAAATTTGTGATACCAACCATTATAAATTGACACATCATACTACACAAACAAATTTCGTATCAATAAAAAACCTCATCAAGTGAATTTTGTGTTAGTAATTTTGTGTTAATTTTTGGCACCAATAGCTGGGTGATTTTTAGCTTAATTTTTAAAATCCTGTGTTTAAATTAGTATTTCTAATTATTACTTACATTGTATTAATTTGGGATACTCAACGATTATATGTTTATGTTTTATTTACTTAATGTTTTTTTACATGCAGATCTAACACATCATACAACACAAATAAAATTTCGTATCAATACAAAACCCCATCAAGCGAATTTTGTGTTAGTAATTTTGTGTTTGTTTTAGGTCATTAATGTTCGGGTAATTTTTAAAATCTTATGTTTAAATTTATATTTGTAATTATTAGTTACATTGTATTTATTTAGGATACTTAACGATTATTTGTTTATGTAATGACATACGATTAGATGTCGTATACTTAATATATGGATGACTTTAGTTATTTTTTGAGATGATTGAAAAAATTCCAATGCATAGATTTGATTTTATATCGCAACAATTTTTCATTTATGGGTAAATATATTGATTTATTTTATATAAATGTAAAGATTTAATTTATATCAATTTCAGTTTGGCTAACATTTCACGGTTCAAATTATCCATTAATGTAGTAGGTTGGTTGTGGACGAGATTGGTGATTCTACCCAAATAAAAGATATGGTAAAACAATGAATAATGATTTATGATTTAAATTATTAAAAATTTATCATTTCACATCAAAGATTTTATATAACGGAAAAAATATCATATTTACAATTTATTTATACTTAAAAAATTCATTATAAATTATAGTAAGAAAAAATAAAATATTAAACTTTTGTAATTTTATCTGAAATTATTAAATACAATAAATCAAATAATTAAAAATTTTAGATGAAAAAATCCTGCATCGGACTTTTATCTAGTCTTAAATATGAAGAAATTTTTCACTGAAGTATTTTTGATTTTTAAAAAGTGTGGCAAATGATACTGTAATAAAGAGGTGAAATTTGTGTCAAAAAAAAGAGGTGAAATAAAAAGAGGAAAATACTGTAATAGGAATAGTGTATGTATATTAAGGAAAAACGTCAACGTCGTCCGTACAATGAGACCAATGAGAAATCGAAAACGCAAAGGGGTGACAGATGCTCATACTGTCCCGCTAAATACCGTGTCAGAGACTTTCATTTCTCCTCCTTTTTCTTTTCATTTTTATTTTCTGATATTAAATGACGACCCTCTCCTTTTTTATTTTTTATTTTTTATTTTTTATTTTTTATTTTTTTATGTAGTCAGTATTCAGTACTACGAGTAATATTGATTCAAGGTCCATGTAGTTTGGATTCAGCTTACATTAACTAATGTAATCATTATTAAGCATCAATATATAGGCAATATAGCCGATTAAGTGAATTTATCATGTATTCTTAAATTAATACTCAATACTCTATAACGAACTTATCATTGTTTGACATCAATATAGTCGGATTGTCAAACTTTGATTGGAAGATCACTGATCTTGATAATCTTTTAATTCTATCTATTGGTGTCATGTTAAGCGGGAAAGGGATAGTGTAGCTCGTCATTTAACCCGTATTGTGCCTTTTGGTTTTGAACAAATTTGGGAGAACCATAATCCTTGTGAGGTATTTCCATATGTATTAATGGACACTTTATTAATATAAGACACGCCATTCGTTTTCCTCAAAAATAAATAAGTACTTGTACTCCATCTATTAAATACTTTGTGTATTAATTCAAATGGTTATGCGTATCATTACCCATTTATATCTGATCATATATCGGTAATTCCATATATGCAAAATTTACCTAAGCAAAAAAAAATAATAATAATAAAAAAAAAAATGTAGTGTACTTTTAATTGTATGTATCAGTGTGTACACTCAAGTGCATGTAAGAAACTCTCGATCACACATTACAACTCTTTGTCTCTCCAAATAGAGCGCGTGAGAAAGTTCTAGAATGTCATCAGTTGATGAATCCCCACGCCCCACCACCACCCTCACGGCGGCCCCACCAAGGCCTTAGCCCAATTGAAATTCACGTGCACCACGCTCAATGCATGCTTTTCCTTATATGCCCTATTTACGTGGGCCCTCATTTTGATTGGTCTTCGCATGGATCAAAATCAAAGGGTCCTAATTCCATGTCATTAGATATTTATTTTAAATTTACCCTAATTTGTCATAATTAATTTAATTGTGTAATTTATAATCAATTTCAAAATTGAACCACAAACATATTTTTAAGCTATTGATCTAAAAGAAGCAGTTGTTTGTACGGAATGCTAATAATTAGTAAAAATTAGCTGTTTGATAAAGTGGTGGAAATTTAAACGAGTTTATCCTGAGCGTCATTGAGATACGTGGCAATGTTTGATTGGTTTGTTTAAAAAAAAAATCTATTTAATCGTGTGATTATCTATTTATTTGCAAAATCTAGCGTAAAACTGCAGCACATAGGGGATTGAAGTCACGTCATTTCACTCGTTTTGCACTAAAAAGAAAAAAATGGGTCCTCATGTGGACATCCATTGTTGAGAATAGCCATTCCCATTTATGGGAACTTTCTCCTATTGAGCCATGGGGGCATAGGGGACAATTTTTTCATGAGAAATTTACCATCTTTGTATTTTGAATTACTGACAAATTCATTTTTCAAGCTTTGCAATGCATAAACTTTAATTGTTATTTATTAGAAATATAAATACATTACGGAAAAAAATAAATAATAAGAATAACCCAGACAGCTCTAATTAGAAAACTAAAAGTTGACTAATTAAAGATCAAGAAAGCCAATCTTATCTATAAGGACATCTTTTAATCTTCAATTGTGCAATGTCTTGTACTTTGTAAATGCAATCAAATTAATAGGGATCATTAAGTTATTGTCTTCTCTCTCAACCATAGAGTCATAGACCAATGTAAGAAAAAAAATATAATACAATATTTCCCTACTTTTTAAAAAGCTGAAGCAAACTCTTATATAGTGTGCGAACATTTATATCCCTAACATGTTTATTTACTAATTTGTCCTTATTGATGTTAAATGTCTTTTTTTTTTAACTGTTATGATTAGTGTGCGGACATTTATACCCCTCAAATTATTTATTTTCCTCTCATTAATATTAACTGTCAGCATCTGATTAAATTTGTGATATAAGATCAAGTTGAAAAAGCTCCTCCAAAAAAAAAAAAAAATTGAGTAGTATGGAGAGAGAGAGAGAGATATCTAGTAAAAAAAAAAAAAAAAAAAAAAAAAAAAAGATTTTGTCAATGGCCAATTCAATCATATGACATTGCTAAATAAGTGTAAGCATATATAATCAACTGTGAGACATATCTTCATGAAAATTATGTGATGTAGTGTACAGTTTACTATGGGGTATTATATTCATTTTTACCGACTACTAGTTAAAATGGTTATATTCAAATTGGGTCAAATTAAGATCATTGCTTATAGTATACACAATTCATCAAGTTAAAACATTTTCAAACTAACTATATGAAGTCTATAAATGTTAATATGTTATCCTCTCATGATATGCACTACTGCACTAGTAATCATAGTATACACAAGTTACATATTCCGTTATATGTACACTATTATACTTGTAGCTAACATCAACTATATCACGATTGTTGCTACGAAGTAGTACACTGAAATAATTATAAAAGTACGTACTCCGTAATTGGAAAAGATCAAATTTTTGCGTACTCCTTACATTTTATCAGATCAATGACCAGACTGAACTAGAGCTTATTGCACAATAAGACTATATTCTACGAAGTAACATTTTGGTGAACCGAAAATAGAACCAGAAAAAACGTACACAAGTTCAATGGCTACTCCTACTTGTTTGATGAAACACAACTATTTTACATAGTACAGAGTGGAATGGCAGAAACAAAGATTATTCAATTAAACCAATTTTGTACTCCGTATAAATACAAGTATATTAAATTGTTAAAAAAAAAAAAACATTAATAAAATTGTGAAGTAGTTGTGGTGGCGACACTTGTCAAAAAGTGAAGTGAGATAGCCAAGTGGGCATGCCAGTTGAAAGAGTGACATGGTTGTTACTTGTTGTGGCCCCAATTCCAGAGATCATGGGACCACTCTGCCTTTACTATTTTTTTTTTTTTTTTTTTGAAGAAAACTCTGCCTTTAGTATTTGAATACGACCAACCCTCTCTATTTTTAGATACTCTATTTTTCTTAATTTTCTCAAATTTCTATTCTTATCCAACGGTAACCTTAATTTTTTCAAGTACTGAAATTTTATCTAGAATTAATCTCTACCATCCATTTTTTAATTTTTATATTTTGATGTCATATATCTGAAAATCTCTCGGCGTCATCAAGATATCTCTCTCTTTCATGTTTGGATGTCGATTTTATTAAATAAAGAAAAAAAAAAGTTACAAGTTGTTACTCTTAGTACATACACAATAATAAGGACATAAAAGAATGTTATTTTTCACTTCTAAATAAAAGTTACCCCGTTGTTCATCCGTGTCTAAAATTATTGAATGTACGACAAATATTATTAAGTGTATGTCTTATATATGATCATAAATTGTCCATTTCTCGTTGTAGCAACTTTATATACGCTATAATAACGATTCTCATTAAATTTTCAAAAGACCTGTCTTAATCAAGTTTAACAACCGTCCAAAAAAGGACATAGTTTTTAGTATCGATTTATAAGCACCTCAAACATAGCTGTTTTTTAACATTAGGCCATGTGAAATTGTGAAATTGTGATATAGTGGTCCCAAAATAAAAGAGCAAAATGAGGCATTTTAATTTCCTCTTTCAACCATGATATGGCTGACTCTCCACCATTGTTATTCCTTTTCAAGACAATGGAAGTTGGTATCCAGTTAACCAGTTTCTAAGATTATTCCTTTTTTCGATCAAGTATATATATTTTTACTAGTCCGTACAATTAAATAGTTGTGTCTTGGAATACAAATACTGGAACTTGGTTTAATTGGTCAATAGGATTGGGGTTACTAGGAAGTACATCTCCAACTCACATGGATACTATTGAGATAAAGCATAAAGATGAGTATATAATATATACATAATATATATCAACTTGTGTATCTACATATTGTCATAGAACCTTTTTATTGGAGAGCTTATAGTAAGTCTTAAGATAAAACCGGTAATTGTCAAAGTAAAACTTCATAGATAAGACTGAAGTTCTACATGTGTGGGGACCAACACCCCAACTTAATGGCTAATTTATTCTATTAAAAAGCGCGTGAAACGATTCAACTTTAATCCCCTTTATGAATAGTGCTTTCAAAATGAGTGGATGCAAAGAAAAGTCGTGTACATTCTTATCTATTTTTTTCAGGTCAGGCCAGTTATACGTTACCACGTGTTTGAAGTAGAGATTCTCTTCTCAAAGGCTTTCTTCTCAATATCTCCTTCTAAGAGACAGAGATCGACTTATATATTTTGGTAAATTTTATCGACTTTATCAATTGCCTCTATTATGATGTTACATTAAAACGGATAATTATTCATTAATTATTATGATTTTATATCATTCTTAAACCTAACGTTTCAAATAAATATTTGCCATAGAGTTATTAGAAGGCTCCTTAATATAAGATACGGACTAAAATGTGGTCCCATAACATTAACCTAAATTAAGGACACTTCTAATAAATATGGGTATTTGCCATAAAGAGGTTGTATAACTTTATGTCCTTATCGAGGTCCATATACAATTGAATCAAACAAAGAGCAAAATAGGAAGCGACATACAAAGGAAAGAAAGAGGCAGCCAACAAACTTGCAAGAAAAATAATTTATTGCATCACATATCTCTTTATAGATATGCCATTGATTTTAGGAAGAACGATGTAATAGAATCACTATTTTTATCAGTCAATTGAGTCCCTATTAGACTTTTCAACCCTCTTATAGAGAATATTTCGTAACTAACGATTCTATTTCACCATCCCTTCTATACTTCTATACTTTAAATTGGTTGTTATACGTAGACAATTACAAGAAGGTCTCTTAATAAGTTACTATTTGAAATATGACTGTCAAACAAATCTTGTAAAATTATGTAACATAATTGGAAAGATCTTTATAAACCATGTGAACACACTCTTTCTTTCTCAACTACTATCCTAGTTTTAATTTTTTTTGCAAAGGAACTACTATCCTTGTTAAGGAGTAATTCTTAACCAAAACTTTGGTGTTTTAGTTAAGATGTCTCTCTGTAGTAGCACAATATAAAATTATTCACGAGTCACGACTAAAAAAATTAAATATGGACGTATATTCCAACACGAAGAATTGTTGTACCTAATTATACTCTTTCCAAATTGTTTCTAATATTTAAAATCTCAAAATAATTGTGTGAAACACTCTTATCCAAGACTTGACGACTTTGTTCATGAGCAAAGCTTCTAGATATAAAAATACTACCCACTAAACCAGACAGCCTGAAGAAGGAATATGAATAACGAAATAACAATGTAAAATGTATCCAATGCAAAAACCTTAAAAATTATATTTTTCTCCGGCATTAATATTTATTTCTTACATTGCACTTCGTACAATTCTATTACTACAAAATTGCATTTGGTAACACAGCATACTACTCGTATACGAGTGATATATTTGGTCATAGCTTCGAGTCCAAAATTTCATAGAAGTTCTCATCTGTATATCAAACAATCTGTATATCAGAAAGCACCACACTTCCTGTCATCAAACCATTGCTACATCACAGTATTTCAATATGCTAATCAATGCTATTACACAAAAAAATCACCCCCAAATTGGCAGAAACTACTAAATGAAGGATCTGAAATTGCCAAAAAATTTCAGACCCATCTGCCAAATGCAAACCCACTCCAGGGCTCAGGGGAAGTGAAGAAGAATATATATTACATATAATGGCACACAAATCAATCGACGAAAATACCAAATATTTTCTTTCAAACCATCTCCAGCCCATTGCTAGTGTACTTGAGCTCATCTTGAAGAAGAGGTGAGAAGAGGGCAATAAACAGTGGGTTTTTTCTTAAGCAACAGAGAAACTCGTGCTTCCTAATTCTCCCATCGCCATCCATATCAAACATATTGAAAAGTTCTTTAATCTGAAATTATTAACATCACAGGATCCAATAACTTGAGTATAAGAAAAAAAGAATACAGGTTTCAAGGCATACAGGACTTTTAAAAGAGGGGGGGGGGGGGAGGGGATCTTACATCATGGTCATTGACATTTGGAATACCCAGTCGAATCGCATCTCCAAACTGCATCATCATAATAAATAAGATATTAAGAAGCCGGATGAAATCTGATTTAATTTTAAGTTTGGACATTGTGGTCCGGATATCAAACCTCTTCTTTAGATATGTGATCTTGGATCCCATCACTACATTTGGCAAAAGCAATTTCACAGGCACGATGAAATAATGGCTGTTTCTTGATATGATATGATGCTAACAAAAACTGCAGGCAAAACATCATCCATGAGTAAGTTGACAGTCACAAAAAAACTCAAGACTACCACAACATTTTAAAACTAATGATTTGCATCCCCCCTCCCCCATTCTCTCTTTTATCATAAACATATCCCATAACAAGGTAAATCTGGGAGAAAACTACCTTGAGGAGAATGAAGTTTTGTTAAAAAAAATTCAGAACAAACTAAACAGATATGATTTGTAACACACAGCAGAAATTGCCATTACCTGTTTGAAAGTAATCTTTCCCATCTTCTCGATATCAACAAAAGCAAAAATCTGCAAGTCAAAAAGGATAACAAAAATGTGAATGAGTCCCCATTGCTATATTGCCAAGGCAGCTAATTCCTCTAGCTTCAACAATTCTAAGATACACTGGCCTTTTTATTTTTTTTTAGTTTAATACTTCATTTTCTGAAAATTTTGGTATAATGACTAGAAGTTGTGACGACATATTATACCACAGCCAAGCAGTGGCGGATCTTGGGCCAAAAATTGGGGGGCCAAGGTTTGGTCCTCCAACCTTTTGCTCAATAATAAGAATACTTTTTGTATGCATTTATTAGACATCATATTAATTATAACCAATAACTCTTAAAAAACTTTGGAGGGGGGGGGGGGGGGGGCGCTCCCCGCCACAACTAAGGATCTGCCACTGGCCGAAAGAAGTTTACCTGCCACTGTAAGCTATAACCACCATTTTTGTGATACAGAAAATGGAAAATGGCAAATGCAATTGTGTAAGACTTCCAATGCTTGTCAAGAAGGGTATACAGAAAACCAAAGTTGCACTTATAGCCAAGCGAAAATCTCAGAAGTATATGCACACACCTTTTCAGATAAACCACAAGGCTTCAATCTCAAAACTCTCAAGAAGTCCCCAATCTCCACACAGCCACTGCAAAGGGAAAAAGGCTGAGAATCTGCTTATAAGCTATACTAAGACAGAGTTAAAGTAGAACACACGATTTATGATAAAATTAAGAAAAGCATAAATTCAACTATTCAATTGTCCTACAGTGTTGTATGTATAAATCAAACAAGTATACATAAAAGCAATCAATTCCATCCATTTGCCAAATAAAATCGCATAAGCCATAGCTTATTATATGAATGTCAAATCAATAGCAGTCCAGTAGTAAATACGTACTTTGTATGAAGTGATGAATTTCAAAAGTGATTGCAATATCACGTCTTATAATATTCATATATTCACCAACACAAAGCATAATTAATAGTAAGCTTAGCCATGTTCTCTTCAACTCATGTTTTCAAAAAAATAAAGACTTTTAGTCAGTTGCTGCTCAATAAAATTGTATTTTTACAGGTCAGAACTTTTTTTGCTCATTAACTAGTGTTGTGACAAAATCATTTACGAATTTTACCAAACATACCTGCTATCAGGATTCATAGATATAAACTTCTCCAATAATTCCAAAGCCTCCATAGTGCTAACGCGGTAAGACTGTAAATTAGGAAGTTTATCAAGAAGATTGTACAAAAAAAAAAAAAAAGAAGTATATTTTTTCACAGCTAAGGCCTCATCATGTGAAGCATACAATTACACATGACAATGAGATGTAGAAAGGCAAAATATGCAGGCATCAGTATTTGAATTGGCAGAAAGTACAGTGATAGAGATGCAGATGTACTATATTACCATATTATTACTAGTATTCAAATAATTTAAAACACATAAGATAATCTGTTATCAGCTGTAGATTATAGCAATATATTTTTCAATTAGAAGTAGCCCATCCAGGCATCTGGAGCATCTGATATAGGGACCAAGATCAGCTCAGCAGTCTCACTTACCACACCTGTAAGTGTGGCTATGCAGCTCATGCACGGTTTAATTTGCAACTATATCCAATGCATAATAGTTTTTATAATATTAAGATAAAATTACATAGTAAAACATTAAGCAAGACAGAACATGAAGACAAGCTTCCAGCTAGTTTTAACTTTTAAAATTCACCTAAAGTTCTGACATATCAAGTAAGCATACAAGTCACACGGAATTAACTAATATACCCTTCCAGGTTTAAAGCAATAGTATTAGATAAGTCATAAACGGTAATTATTTCTCAATTGTTTCTTTATTTCTTTGTTTTTTCCCCTATCTATGAGATGAATATATTTCCCGTTAAAATATATACTCCATAATACTTCTTTTTTTTTTTTTCTTCCTTTTCACCTCCTTGTAGAGTCATAGCACCTATAATTCAAATAAAAGACCTTAATTTTACTTTTTAGAGCTCTGATACTCATTATCTTTCTCTCAGATAATTTTAATCTGAGGCTCTGCTATTTAGCTCCATTAGCATCATGCATCCACCAACAAAAAAGCACATCCCCAGTCATGAGTTTGATCTGATGTATAAATTGCCTAATATTGATACATAAACCTAGAAGTACAATGTGCAACAAACAGTTCAATTCTGGTTTCTGAAAACCAGGGGGGAAATAACTTGCAGCTTAAATATACTCACCGAATTTACATGACCCAATTCAACCATAAATCTTGAAGGATTTTCCTGAGATTTGCAAAAGTAAAATGTCAGACACAGCAAACTCACTTGCAGCTTATTTGACACAAGATCATTAATTGTAGTAATAGTGATGAAATTGGATGCAAATTACATGATATATTTTTTATGGTGGATGTCCATATTATTCCCTTTCCACTCCCCCAAACAAGTTCATAGCAATAAGTGGTATTATAGTTTAAAGTTATAAAAACACAAGCTTGGGAAGTGGATGCACTACCTCAAGGTATAACCTATATTAACCTTGTATCAAACTAACCATTAATGTCATAAAATGGCACAACTGAATCTGTAAAATTACAATACTGACAACAGATAAGATTGTTAATTCCAAGTAAGCTGATGGTCATCCAGTTAAATTATAACACGGGCAGAACAGGGAAGCAAAATAAGACAAAAGGGAGATTCAGAGCCAGCAAAACTGCAGCCTAATTTAATTCTTGAAAAAGGAAGAGAATAGACAGGAAAAATCAATTCATCAGCTTCAAATCTGTAAGCGTGTGTTTTATGTTTAAATAATCTTCATTGAAACTTTTCTAGAGTACAGTTTCCCTAATCTGATTATTAAAATAAATAGAAGCTTACAGTATAGAGCCCATAGCTTGAAAAGAATAAAAACAAAGAAGCATCAACCACAAATTCTTTAGGAGCTTGATAGTAAGCAAAACTTTTTTTTTTTATAAGAAAATGTCAGAGACTAATAAAACCACTCACCTGCTTCAATTCAACTGCTTTCATCAAAAGCAACATGTCCCCATAGGTATAAGATGTTTGCACAACATTAAGTGCACTGGCCATAGCATGGGCAGTCTGCATATATCCAAAAAATGAAAGTTAAAAAATGATTCAGAATACTTTCCCCATGCCTGGAGGTTTTATTTTCTTTTGGGGGGGGGGGGGTGAGGAGAATACAGGATGAACTCACCCTTTCGGCAAAAAGAGGCACATTTTCTTTTTGACTGTGCAAAGGCCGTACAACTGGAAGGTACTCCACCTGGTCAACGAAAAGCAAAAATAATATCAATAAACAAGTCCAGCACATTGTCAAATACTGATACAAACACTAGTTGACACTTCATATTTGACCATGAACATGAAAATGTTTCATAAAAAGATCAGATCTCATACTTGGACATGTACCAATATCCAACACTTGCAGGTAGCTCTAAGTAACAGGCATTAGTCTAAGCTAACAAGTAAGCAGTCAAAAAAGCTAATAATGATACATTCATTGGCTTGTCCTCATTCAGCACAATTCATAACAGAGTATTATCCAAAACTTGACCTCATACCTCCTCTCCCCCCTAGCGCCACAAGGTTCAGCCCCTTCCCGTGCTACCATTTCCTTATGCCAATGACACACTAAAGACCACCCTCCCCCCACCCAAAAGAAAAGGAATTTTATATAGCTTACACAAGAATAAAAACAGTATCACATCATCAATGATCCAATTACTAGAATTGTCCTTCATTTTGTCAACAATGCCACATAGCACCATGAGATAGGGAGCAGAAGATAAGTAAATAGATAAGAAAGAATACCTCCATGAAATTGTGAAACTGAGTAAACATTCGAAACATCAGCCTCGCCAAGGATATATTACCCCTAGATATGCAATAGAAAAAAATCAGCCTTGCCCAGGATTTTGGATATATGCAATTAAGAAAAGTGCGCACAAGGTACATCAGCCTCACCCAAAAGTAAGGTGCAGCAATAACTGAGTAAAATTCAAGAATAGTTTCACATGGTAAAAGTCGTACCAGGATTGATCAAAGTGTACATGAGGATAATGAACTACTACTGGCTGAATTGGATGATTTGGTATGAATGCACCCATTTGGAAAGAGAGAAGGAATCTTCCATTGGTGGTAGTCCCCTCCGGAAATAATAGAACACGAGGAAATCTATTGCATGAAGCCTTTCTCTGTACACAGGTCCTTGAAAGCACATTTCTGTATCAAATGCCTTACAATTGATAAACAAATAGTAAATCAAACTTTTTCTTTTAACTAAACACTGAACTGGTTCCATCATGGTCTCTTATGCGCCCGTAATTTATTTACTAACATCGATAGAATGGTAGCAGTCTAGGAGCTAAATACCCTCCATCATAGGAAAATATCAAAAATCACTATACAAGGAAAATTAAGTTTGGAAAAGAGAGGGAAGGGGCATATCAAAGCTCCTTTCTTTAGCATTCATAAACAGTTCCAAACCTCTTCATCAACAAAATTCTTTGCCAAGTCAAAACAATAAAAACTAGTGAAAATCAGGAAATCAACATGGAACATGGTCATTAAGTCTTATTAAATTTACACGCAGAATAACAACAGGAGGCCATTAGGAAGACAAATATATGTATCGAAAAGACATCAGAAAGAGCCACAGGTTCCTGTACCTTTATCTCATTAACAGCATGTTTCCTTGATGAAGGTGAGAACCTATTCACATATATAACCTGTAAACAAAAGTAAGCAATCATGTTTATAATATAAGTGCAAAAGTCATAAATAATTGAGCAAACATCAGTCACTAATTCATTGGCCTTCAGCGCAAGAGAGATTTTAGTTTACCCATAGGATGACATATAACTATACCAAGAACTTACAAGATACAAAGAATCAGGAAGAAAATTAAGTCAGTAAAGTCAATACCTGCATAGCTCTGATAATAGTCCCGACTACAGGCATTGAGTCATGGGAATCAGACGCAACAATTGTAGGGAACAACTCATAGAAATAGAAAATTGGGTCAATGTATGATACATGGTTTGAAACAATGATAGGAGCAATCTCTCTCGGTGCTGGCCGTCCTTTGCGTCTAATCCAATGGTACCTAAAACAAGATAGAAAGATTTCAGATAAACACTCAACTTGAAATGCTGACAACATATTAAATAATTCGCTTATAACAAAAGCAGGAAACATACACGCAGGGGAATTAACATCACATAACTACTCCAATTACACAGAAAACAACAAAATTTCGCCATGAATATCCTCTAGTAATCACACAATAAGAAAAACAAAGGAAAACGCATAGGCAGGTTGTAGGCACGTGAAATTTGTATAACTGTCACGTCGGATTTGATACGGGTCAAAAGTCAAATTGTTGACTAAATGGTTTTTTTACTGTTAATTTGAATTATTTTATTTGGGAGAAATATATTAATTTAGCCCATTTAATTTAATTTAATTTAATAGGTTCATTTTTTAGGGTTAAAACACAATAAATGGGTTAAGCTATAATAGATGGGACACGATTACCAAGTCAAAAGCCCAATACAAATATAACCCTAACCCTAGGAGTCACACACTCTACAAATAGAGCTCTCTCTATTTCATTTGGGGGACAGGAAACCTGGAGAATCCTAAAGATAGAGAAAACCTCCCAAAAGCCGTAAACCTTTCAAAAGCCATAAACCTCTCAAAAACTCTAAACCTCTCAAAACCTAGAAGGAGAACAACAAGCATTCGACGTGCCGTTCTACTCTAGAAGATCACCCGTGGAAGAGATCAAGCCTCGACAGCCCTCAACACGAACGAAGGAAGGATTTCAAATCATCAAGAAAGTCACTAGTTCAAGGTCTACATCAAATAGTCGTTGATCGAGATCAAGCCTCGTCGGCCCTCAATCAAAATTTCAAATCAAAGGTCTACATCAACAATAAGTCAGAGCTCTGCATCAACTATTGTCGATTGAGATCAAGCCTCGACAGCCCTCAATCAAGAATAGCCCGTGGAACACGTCAAAGTCAAAGTGGAGATCGAATAAGAGGATTAAATTAGAGATTGTACCCAAAATTATCATATTACTAAAATTAACATTTTGTTTCATTTATTTTGAATTTATATTTTGCAAATTGAAAATTTGCTTTTACACAGGTAACACACCAAACCAAGGAATCTTCCTTGGAAAAGCAATCACAAAATTTGCAAAACCAATCACATATTTCCAGTAGAATTCACAACAAATCTATGCATTCCAAGAATTAATTCCACAATTCTGGGCGTGCCCACAAGTTCAACCTATGAATTATAACTGCAAGAACTCTGCCAGTTTTAAATCCTCCCTCCGTCCAGAATTAGTTGTCATATCATTGCAACTCCTCATAATCAACGAGAAAACCAAGAATATACTACGATCGTTCCACATTCTTTCCCATGATCAATCTTATCAAAGGACATTTCAAGAAATCCAATCATTAAATCATTAATTCCTTCTGCTCACTTTTCAAGACAACCCAAAAAAACATTATACTTGAAAACTACTTCCACACAAAACTAAAACATCAAATACTCAAAATCCAATCTTTAATCAGTATAAACTACCTACAATTTCCATAAAAATAACACAACATTTCAAACAATTCTCAATCCAATTAAGCAAAAAAGAAGGAACATTAAGATGAAACTTACCCAAAAGAGAAAAGTATGCAACGAGAACAAAATCGAGTGACCCACATAAGATTAGAACGCCATCTAGGCATAGGACTATTCCTATCTTTCCAACCTTGAAGAGCAATCAAAGTAGCAACATACCCAACTAATAAAGTCAACCCAAAAAACACAAGCCTAATTGCAGCAATTGGGATACAAATTAAAATCTTAATCCACTCATAAACCCCATCAATTTTTAGGGTATGATTTCTGAAAGGATCAGCAGAGGTTGAAGGGTGATCACTAAACCCTTCAACACCCAGAAATTCAAAGGGGTTTTGAAAATTAATTTGGGGGTTTTCTGAGTTGGGGTTTTCGATTGTAAGAACAAGATGGGAATTTTCTGAATCTGAAATTGTTGGGGTTTGATTATCATTATCATGGGTCAAAAATGGTATGGTAAGAATATGATCCGCCATTTTTGAGGAATTTCTTAGTTCCTAGATCGTAGGAGACAAAGTAGAGAGCAGAAAAACAGGGGATTTTTAGTAAAAGAGACCAAATTTAATTTTATGCTGCCTGATTTTTGGTAAGATTCTGGGAATTTTTTTTGAGTAAAAAGGCAGAAAATCAGACAATCTAGAGAGAGAAAGAGGGAGTGAGGTGGGGTTTGGTGAAAGAGAGTAACAGAGACGCGGTTTAATTTGTGGAGGAGGCTATTTGAAAATTGAAGGAAAAAGGGCAAAAGGACATTTTAATATGATTAAAATTGTAAATTTTTAATTTGATTTGGTATAAAAAAATAAAATAAAAAGACAATATAAAAAAATTGTTCTTGTCTTATGGTTACATAATCCGTGGTTTATACACACGGGTGTACAGTGCTCATCATACACCCGGATAAATAAAAAAAGGCGGAAAGAACATCCTGTGTTTCATAAAGAACATACATGTATTTAATAAAGAACATGTTTGTATTTGACAAAAACATGCATTACCAAAGAACATAAAGATATAATTAAAAGAACGAGATAAAAACTTAATTAAATTTTCTGAAAAATTACACATTATTAACGGAAAAAATTTAGAGGTGATAAAAAATCTAGTAGGGCCGGGCCATATCATAATTTATCGTGCCCAAACCCGTAGAAAAGTAGCGGGTTTTCGGGCTTTTTTCTAACCCGATTTGAGTTTTAACTAAAAATGCATTTTTAGGTTCGCCCAAACCCACCCTATTTCGGGCCGGATCGGGTCGGGATGCGAGTCATGCCAATGTTGATCACCTCTTAAAAAATCCTTACCAAAGATATCATTTTTCCAAAAAATAGTTTTCTATCTCTCCAAAAAAAATTCAACTTCCCTTAATAATTTAGTTTTTTTTTACTCTAATATTATTTTCAATTAAAAATAATTTAAGATTCAATATCAAGTTTCAAAATATCATATGTTAAAAGAACATAATTTATATTGTAAAGTACATATAGTTAATACCTAAATAACACACTAATCAAACTCAAAGAATGTACGATAATAAAAGTAATTTAAATATGACATATGATAATAAAAATAGAATTTGGGCGTCACTACGACCTTAAAGAACATACACGCCAAATTCAAAGAACATATTTTGTATTATTAAACCCAAAAAAAACATATATGTTTATCAACATATGTTAAATAACATAAGTTATAATGTAAAGAACATATAATTTTACTCAAAGAACACACTGATCACACTCAAAGAACATATTAAAGGTATGTTCTTTGCCAAACATTGGTATGTTCTTTATCAAACACTATATGTTCTTTCCGCCTTTTTTTGTTTAACCGGGTGCACTATGAGCATGGTGCACCCGGGTGTATCATCTAATTTTCAATGGTTACAAATAAAATTGGATATCACTAGCATATTCCCCATTATAAAGTTTTAATAGTGAGATTGTATTTTGATCCATTTTAATCTGTATCATCTTTTGACTATGTAAAAATTCTATTTTAATTTTTTTTGTATAAATAATAGATGTATGATATTAGATTATAAGGTTTTTTTTTTTTTTTTTTTTTTTTTTTTTTAACACCTGATTAACAACTGATTTTACTTAATTAACTTATTTTTGCTAAATAATGCTTACTTTTTTTTAAGTACAGAGTATATACTAGTAATAGTCGTAGCCTAAACTTTTTTTTTTTTTTTTACTCAAAAATAAGATCAACATAACATAGCCTTATGAATTAAGAAAAGATTGATGTCATGTGTGAACATATTCATATGCGGACAAGGTTAAATTAATATCAAGGTTTGTTTTGCAAATTGTATTGGTTTTCATTCCAGAATGTTTGGCATCTGATACACGACGTACAGTTGTTCGTGCATGATTTCATTAGGCAACCAGCTTCATTTTCAACAAACACAATCACCTAAAAAGCAAGTGTGAATTCAGTAAAACAAAATAGTGAAATATATTAGTACTATTTTTATTTAATTTTTGACGGGAATATATTAGTACTATTTTGATTTGATAAAGATCCAAATACTACACATGGCATAGCTCATGCTTTATAAAATTCACTTAATTAACAACAATTACGGAAACTAATTATGTCCACAGAAATATAAAACTCCAAAACACACACACACGGCATACTTTACAATAGTTAACTAAATAAACTAATTAAAAATCTACTCATATCCACAACATCATTAAGTCCTTTTCATTGCAAAAATATCAACATTTCCAAATTCTAATTTACTCTGATTGCACAATTGTCTTTTAGGGAAAGATTGATTACAAGACTCCGCTTGTCCATTACGCTGCGAGGGGATCTTCAGGAATACGTCCATTAGTCGGATGGTCCAATAGCAGAAGAAAATCATCTTCGATTTAAAACACCCGTGTAATCTCTTAGCAGATGTAAGGTGGGGATATCTCTGGTTAGTAACCAGGCTGCCAGCACTTTTGAAAAGGGAAGCAGAAAAAGGGGAAGCCACATGCTATTAGATCTGAATGAAGCCACAATGCCACATGCTTAATAAGCAGATCAACCATGTAAACATCTACATCACCAAGCTTCCGTGACATTAGACAAATTGTACCACCAAAGCTGGATCTAGTCACTGCTCCCAGGTTCCCTTTGAGCTTACAGGTATACAAGCTCACATCCTCAAGAATCCCAAATCATATTATCAATGGAATTCTCAACAGACTCCCTTGCTGTAAGAATCGGCCTATCCTCTGTAGGTTCGTGGTTTGGTCCTCTCCACACTACAATTTGTTCCTTTGCAAGAGTAACAGGGATACATGGTACCAAGTCCTGTAAAGATTAAAGATTAAATTTGGTGATAAACAATCAGAGTACTACAATACAAGCAGCATTATAAAGCAGATTAAAGATTGTATGAGCTGCAGCAAACAAGCATATGTATCTCACAGGAATAAGGCTAATTAACTGGGTAAATAGCACTTTTATTGTTCAAGAAAAATTACTACAAAAAATCTAATTCTATAAAAATCATTGCTCAAAGACATGCAAAAACTCAGATAAATATAGGCACCAAATATCATCCAAAGCTGCAACAGAACCACATGTGGATTCTGGGCAATCTTAATTCATATCATGTCCATGAAACTTGGTTTGGTTCAGCAGCAGTTCAATGAAAAGGTTCAGCAGCAGTACAATGAAAATTGATTTTCCACTTGCCAACAACTGATCCACCACCAATATCCAATTTTTGACATAACATATGCTTATTACTTCCTTTTCATGGACATGAAGGAAAGTAGCAAAATCAAAATTTCTGCCATGTTATCACTAACCAAAAAAAAAACAAGATTCCTTCTAAACGAAAATCTATATGATTCAACACAAGTTTGTAGCAGCAGTCAAGTACATACACATTGGACTTTACATTGATGTATAAACATACTCAGAAGAGTTGGAACAACATAGGAATCAAAACTAGAGATGTATAAATAATTATAAAAAAATAAAAACAAAGCCATCAATTTTTAAATCAGAACAGTAAGCATACAAGGGAATTTGAGGCAAAATTTCTTCCAGTTGAAAAGACATCAGATCACAGAGGGTTTGGGCTTTTGTTAATATAATTCGTACTAGTTAGGGGTCAACACATGTCAAACTTATTCATTTCATACGCCATTAACAGTACTTTGCTACACCTCTACTACCTTATTAATAGAGCTGGACTACCATAATAAATACTCTGTATTTAAGATGTCTACTCTAAAAAATAGTTTTTCAAAGGTGAGATTCTACATTCCCTATGCTTCATGATAGAAGATTTCTGATGAAAGAATGCCTAAGAAAGAAAATTCAGCTAACTTAGCTTATATAGCCCTTCTATAAGATGCCCATACAAGTTACAGAAAGGAGGGCATTTTCAGTAATTCAGAACGGATCCAAGGAGCAATCAAATACAGTATATGTTAATCGGAGTAAGTAAACAGATGCTAGGGATGCCATCACCATTTCTGGCTAGCCAACCACTAAAAAGAACTCTGGTTATCTGAAATGAGCTCTGGCTATCTTAAAAGATAGACAAGTTAAAAAGAGCGTGAAGAGTCCTCAATGGTCAAAAGACGCTTCAAAAGTGATTAGGAACCAAGAATTTCCTCAGGAATCGATATTCCTCATCACTGATCTTATTTGTCAGACTATTCAAACCCACCCATTGACTTTTATTTGATTTTTGAATTACCTTATATATACCTCCAGATAATTAAACCTATTTACTTATCTTAGCTCCCAATGGAGTTACTTCCAATTCAAGTACACAAGTCCAAAACGCCCTTTACATATGAAGCTTGTCCAGTCATCTTGCAGCATCTTGTTTCTTTCACTGCACAGTCGGCCTCTCAGCATCCTAAGCAGATCTCTATCTTACCCTGTGTACACTTAGTTTTTACTTTAATTTAGTACAGCAAAAATCAGCATTCCCTTGCCCATAATGGATACAATGTTGTTATTGAAGTGGAACCAACATTAAACGTCTATGTCATTAAAGTAGGTTAGCTTCATCAGTGAATTCATTATTGCTTTAATATCCTCTAATTTCTATGTAACATCGCAATAGCTAGAAGATATGTTCAAAGTTTGCTCAACACAACTAAAAACATCAATGAAGCACAGAGAAATTACCCTAAGTTTAACGGCTATTTTCTTGTGATCACTCTTGTCAAGACCAGTGCAGTCTATCCGTACCAGCTCTTGCACAAGAAAAGCATCTCGAACCATAACTACAAGGCCACCATAGTATTTATTTCTACCTGCATTTTTCATTGCATGAATTAGAAATATTAAAAAAATAATAATAATAATAATAATAATAATAATAATAATAATAATAATAATAATAATAATAATAAAGTAACTACGAACTCAACAGAGCAGAAAATTACTGAGTTTAGTCAATGCAGGAACAGCTAATCCTCTTTTTCTCAATTCCTTGGTTTCTTCAATGCTTAATCCCTCAGTTGTAGTTTTAATTAGCTTCGGATACACAGGCTCTTGGGGTTTCCAAAGCATTAATGGAATCAGAGGCCTCTTCTTAAATTTATAGTTCCGACCTCTGTACAGAACAAGAAGACCACTTTCCCTGTGGATGATCTTGCCAAATGTCTTATCCTACAATGAACAAATGAGATATTATCAGCTACATACACAGCTTTTAAACCACAGAAATAGTATTCTAAGACCAGAAAGACAAAAAACACAACGGCCATAGAGGGAAACTAGAGATCTATGTGACTTAAACCTAGTTTGTTTGTCATTTTAAGGCAAAAAAATGTCTAGCTTATCATCTAATTAAGCCTCTGTATGATGGTGTTGTTAGTTCAGTTTAATTGAGGTCATTTAAAACCAGAAAACAAATTCTAGTTCTCACTTGTCAGTTTCCAATGTTAGCGCAGGACAAGTCTATACTCCCATACATAGTTGATTATAAGCTAATCAGATAACTCTAATGGACTATGTTTGGAATCTTAAAACTGAAAACTCTTGTATCATATCTTGTACAGCAAGATAATAATAACAATCCAATATCAGCCTTACAAATTAATTGATGTTTCACAATTCATCTAAGAAATCATTCATTCATTCTAAACCCACCTTAACATTATGACAACAGTAATTGTTGTATTGTGGTTGTAATTGTAATTTTAAGCAAACAAACCTCGAGCTGAGTTATAACATTCTCCATGTCAATAGTTGGCACGCCCATGCACTTAATCCTCACTGCCTCAGCATCCTTCCAGTGATTGTGAATAACATTCAACATATTGTGAGTCAAACCATCTCTCCCTGAAACAAAACACAACCATCTCAGTCGTGTTGCACCGTTCACTTCAGAGTTTTTCAGCTTTATATATACGAAGTACTTACTAAAGCCATCATTGGATCAAAGACGTGAGTGCATTAATTGTATTAAAAGAATTAAGCTTGACATATAATTTAATATCCTCGTCAAGTTTAATCCAGAGTAAGCATACAAAATCAATATTTGCTAGCACGATACTATCATAAAACTTTACCAAACAAATTCTGGGCAGTTCATCAAACACATTAAACAAACATCCCATACAATTTTATGATCACACTACCCAAAAACTATCCAGCATACTAAAGAGAAACACAAAATAAATAATTGTACATCAAAAAGAATATCGATAAGCTGGGCATTTCATCAAACACTTAAAGTGCACATAAAATCATCCAAAATCCAGAAAGAGAAACCCATAAAACTCAAATTACCCAGGTTCACTTGCTTCTTGATTTTACCCCTCTGACAACTATCCACTAGAATCTTCTTCTCAGCATCCGTTAATGGCTTTCCCAGAAGTTTCTCTCTCATCAACCTCCTCCTCTCCTCCAACTTAGAATCATCATCCTCCACTCCCCCATCTACAGACAAAACCTTCAGACTCTTCACCGGAGCACAAACCCCAGTCCATTCCCGTTTAAGGCGGCCCGGCCCAAACGGAGAGTATTTGGGCCCGCGAAGCCCAATGGGCCTCACGGAGGGGTTACTCTCAGTGTAGCTGTACCGGAAATCGAAGGGAAGGTTTGATCGCAAGGGCTTTTCGCCGGTATTGAGGGTTGATGGAGGGCGGTAAAGGGGCTTTTTGCGGATTTTAGTTGAGGAATTGGGGTTTTGGGAAGGTGAATTAGGGTTAGGGTTAGGGTTTGGTGGAGAGAGAGAGGAAGGAGGAGTGAAGGAGTATTTGGTGTGGAGTTTGGAGGAAGAGGTGGTGGAGAGGTGGCGGAGAAGGGAGGAGAGAGAAAGACGGTGGCGGATGTTTTGGCGGGGAATCACAAACTTGAACATGGGTTTGTCACTGGCTAGTAGCTACTGGGTTGGTGGCTAATTATCAGAAAGACTACGGCTAATATGGTCAAGGTTATGCACAATTGGGTCTAGTGCACACCATGGCGTTCAATTGTACATTTGCACATGAGTACATGACTGACTAAGGCGTTCGATGGTTCACTCAACAACAACAAGTGTCATCATCAAATAAATCACCAGAGCTCCTGTCACAACTTGCACCTTCAACCTCGACAATACCACTATATTTGTTGTAGAAGGTACAACACTCCATAAAGGCATCCTTCTTGTTCTTCCGCACGAGATTCAACATTATTTACTCATCGAAGGTGATAATCTTCTAGTAGTCAATGCAGTCAAAAGAGTTTGGTCTATTCAATGGCAAATCCCATCCTAGTTCTCGTTCAAAAGTTTCAACCATGGAAAATTAATTACGTTTATAGAGAAATAAACAAAATAGCAGACTGGATAGCAAATGCAAGTCATCTTGTCAGTGATAACATGAATATTACTCTTTGTACTTTCTCATCTCTGTACCCTATCTATTATCTCCTCTGACGTGTTAAGAATTCCCTCTCGTGAGGAGGGTTCCTAATGCTTTCCTCTTTTTCTTGCCTTTAATAAGTTAAAAAAAAAAAAAAAACTATATACACCAAAAGAAGAAACATGAGATATTTGTTTCGTCTTTTGCATTGCCAATTGAAAAAAATGAAATGTTGCAACTAGAAAAAACAAACGATGGTAATATATTTAGCTTTCATATGTGAGTATAGTTATAAACTCATTATAGAAATATGAAAGTCATGAAAACTTGGCAAAGAACTAAAGAAGAAAACAAGTGTTTTTAGGTCGATCATAATATAAGAAAATTTGTATCACTACTCATTAGGACCATTGGGAACTGGTTTATGACTTGGTTCTTAACAACAACGAATTAAATTAGGAACAACACTCTCTCTTACTTGAATCTCAATTAATGAGCCCTCAATAATCGAGACACCATCCTCAACAATATACAAAGAGAATACATAGTTGTTTGAGATAGACTAAAGATCAAATAGACATACAATACAATGATCTAAAATCAAAGATTAGAGAAGAATAATAAAATAAACATAACATAAGGACCCATGTTCATCAACATGCAAAATATAATAAGTCAAAAATGAGAAAGACGAGAAAATGAATTAAGACAGAGCTAGTATTAATGTATTATGTATCTTAGGGGTGCACTGAGATTAAATATGTATAGAATTCATCTTAAGACTAATAAGTAGATTGAACTTTTATATTTTATTATACATTGTTGCAAAATAAAAATAAAAATGAAGAGATAGTTCTTATTTTGAGAGAAGTTTAATTTGTAAATTAAATTTGAGTTATACGATGTGGATTTATATTTATCCATTTGTTGAATAAATCTTACATACTACGTACAAGGGGTTTAAGCATTGATCTACTCATCTACAAAACTACAATAATAATATTGATTCCTCGCTCTAACAACTGCTCGATTGATCCAAAATTAAAAAAAGAAATAAACAATTCTGGCATTTGCATAAACTACTATTATTTCACATGAATACATGATTTCTTTTTCAAATTAGAAACTGCAACCTAGATGAAGCTTAATAATTACTTGTATTTCAAGACAAGACATGTTTGTGGTTGCTGCAAGTTTAGTGTTCATAGGTTGATAGTTAAGTGACTTAACCCCTAAAATTTTACTACTTTCTCCGTCCCTTGATAATACTGTGCTCGGTATGATACATTTTTAGGGTGAAGATGTTAACCATGTTGTTATGATATTATTATATTTATTTATTTATTTATTATTATTACGAGTATTATTAGTTTTTTATACCAAACAATTGTTTTGGATATGATAGATGAATGTTGCTTTGCAAAAATTCCACCCTATATTTCTTCACAACCATCTAAAATATTAATTTAGACCATTTGCAAGATTTAGTAAGTTATAACTACTACAAACCTTAAGGAGTAACTTTTTAAATAAGTTGAATAATTGATACTATATATACAATATAAAACTAATATAGGACTTGAAATATCCGCTTAAATTTTTGGTTGAGTTGATCATTATTATCGTTAGAGACTGTGACTTTACATATTCAAATCTTATTTGCCGAAAGGATTTTCATGTACAAAATTAGTATCATAACATAAATTTTAATACAACTATGATATTCACACGTACATGATTCTAGTCAATTTTTTTTTTAAAGTCATTGTCAAAACATAAGTGAACTTCTTTGTTAAGGGAGTGTCGTAGGCAGATAGTATTTGATCTCAAATCTTGACTACTACTCGTTGTTAGCATTCTTAGCAACCATGGGATATATATCTTAAATCTTTAAATAAGTGAATAAAACATTCGCATAAATAGATAAACTACACCAAAGCAGAGCACGCACACACTATTTTTGACAAAGAAGTCATGCCTTCAGAATTAGGAAACTTCCTCAAAATTCTTCTCATCATCTTCTTTGTTTCATTCTCTAATATTTTAGCTGCCACAATCAACCAAAATGACCACGAAAAGGTTGCAGCTACATTGCTTTAATATTTTCCATTGATTCTACACTTTGCTCATCACCTTAATTAGCTTGTTTATACATCAAATTACATAATTAATTTAACAGCAATATATATAGAAGTATATGTATAATAAAGTATATAACTGATGTGGTTTTATTTTTGTGATATCTTGCAGAAATTTTACATTGTTTACTTGGGAAATCATCCACCAGATGATGAAGCTACGGCAAATCGAGCACATATTGATGTACTCTCTAATCTAAAAGGAAGGTTGGTCCATTGTTATAAGGTTTTGTTTATGACCATCTTTGTAATTTATAAGTACTCGTACTAATTATTGATGACTAGTTTATGATCATCTTTGTTTAGTGAATTCGAAGCAAGAGAATCAATAGTTCATAGTTATCATAGAAGCTTCAACGCGTTTGCTGCAAAATTATTCAATCATGAAGCAAAATCATTGTCTGGTTTGTACTAAATTATTCAATCGTATAACTAAATACATACTTCGTATAGTAACATGTAAATTCAATTTTTATATTTTTATAGTAACATGTGGTTAACATAATTTACAGATATGGAAGAGGTGCTATGGATATTCGAAAACAAATATCACAAGCTGCACACAACAAGATCATGGGATTTTATTAGATTTCCTCAATCAGCTAAGAGAAAATTGAAGACTGAGAGTAATATCATTGTTGGTCTTTTTGATACAGGTGATTAATCTTGCTTGAAAATATTTTATATTACTATACTATTTAATTAGGGCCGGGATTTGGTAGGCGGTAATATATACGTAGTAGAATTATACCAATGATGATTTTTATTATTATTATTACTATCTGTTTTAAAGGTGATTTTGACATTTTGAGTGATACTAATAATTTACTAAAAAAGTTACATATCATATGGTAGGATGAAATTTTATTCTTACATCATTTTATTAGTCAATACCATAAACATTGATGCGCGGAACCTTTTTTTACTCATACAAAAAACTCATTGTTCATCTATCGTCATTTTTCACTACCTACCATAAAAAAAGATGTCTAAAATCGGGACTAGATTATGAACTTGTTTATAACTTATTTACTAGTTATTTGTTCCAGGAATCACTCCAGAGTCAGAGAGCTTTAAGGATGATGGGCTTGGACCACCCCCAGCAAAATGGAAAGGAACTTGTAATCACCATGCTAATTTCTCTGGTTGCAACAAGTAATTTTACTTAAACTATTTATCTCATATTGCATACGTAACGATGTGTCTTGTATGACAGAGTATTGATTATCGAAGACATCACATCAAATCAAATCCTGTATACTTAAGAGGTTTAAAATCAACAAACTCTTTGAGGCTTTTGCCTATAACTTTTAGTCGAGTTGACCTGTATGTAAAAGTTCAAATTCATATAGTCCTTTTTGTTGAATTGATTACTCGTATATGCATGGAGTTTAGTCTCCAATAAAGGAAGTACAAGAACAATAAAGAAGTTACTGACCAGTGACCATTATGCCCTAAGTGGAAAGGTGACGATTGATCCAATAATTGAGGTTTTGGTGCATGAGCACATTTGCACATGCTTCCCAAATTGGAGTAGTCGTAAATTTTGGATAATGCATTTTAGTTAATCTGTTAATACTCCTTCCGTTTCGCATTAGTTGCAACAATCGGCTTGACTCATAGTTTAAGAAAATTATAGACTTATAATATAAAGTATTGTTAATAAGAGATAGAAATAATAATAAAAAAAATAGTGTGGGTGAGGTTGGTAGGAAAGAAAACTAATAAAATATTTGTGAAAGTAGGGTTAGTGGGAGAGAGAAATTATAAAATAACGGTGGATTCTTTCCAAATATAGTAGTGTTGCAATTAATATGAAACGACCGAAAATGAAAAGTGTTGCAATTAATGCGAAACTGAGGAAGTATAATAATACATTCGACAACTACTATATCATTACTTTTTTTTAAAGGTACATATTCTTCCTTGAAATGCATTTTATTGCCTTAATTTTAGGATTACCCTTCGAGTTTGACTTTAAGAGTTGGTCGGTAGAAAGCTAGAAATAAAAAGCTTATGATATTATTATTCGAAGTATCTTTGTACTTTTGTACCATGCAAACCATATCTTTTTGATGCCTTTTGATTTGATGATAAAAAAAGCTATGGTTGTTTGGTTATTACTGGTTAGTTTTGGTGTTCCACCCGATTTATTCTTTGAGCTAATTCAGATTTGAGGATCAGTTTTGGGTGGTTAGGTTTCAGTCCCCCCCTCAATTGTTGCTGCAGGAGATCGAACACGCGTTTCTCCCTACCAAGTGTAGCTCCAATCACCGCTACACTAACAACCAATTGATATTAGTGGTTAGTAATTTAGTATGGTAGCTATCCAACCAAAGAAGGCTTTTTTGCAACTCATAATACCAATTACAAGCATGACATACAAAATTATCATATTATCATATGTACTCTCGAGAATACATATGTATGTAGAGTGTGCACACACACATACACACGTATAGCTGCGTAGTCAGGGTGTATTAAAAATATGTGATATAACCTCTATAGAATGTTATGCAATTAAGCAAAATATGTGACATACGGAGTATTAAAAATATACATCACGAGGTGCACCTCTAGGTGCATGTAAGCGATATCATAGTTCTATGAATATTTCGACAATCAGGAGCTTAATGTCACTAATTAAGTGAAGATTAATAGAATTGCACGATTGTGTAGTCATGTACTTTGGATATTGGTTGATATCATATACGAAGTAGTTCCTAAATAATTCATGGAATTATCAAATTAACTACTATAGAATAGGTCAAATCTCAAAGAAGACAATCTATGCGCAAGCCAAGAATTTTAAAGTTTACTATAAACTGTCTAAATCTTTTTTAAATTCACGCTAATTCCCATTTATAGAGTCGTTATCGAATCATAATACCTCAAGATTGGAAGGTGGATCGGTCTCACTTACTTTCATCCCTCCTTTCTAAACATGCAGCAAAATCGTAGGAGCCCGGTACTTCAAACTCGACAACGTCCCAGACCCTTCCGACATCCTCTCCCCCATCGACGTCGAAGGCCACGGCACACACACCTCCTCAACCCTCGCCGGAACCCTAGTTCCCGATGCTAACCTCGCAGGCCTCGCCGCCGGAACTGCGCGCGGCGCCGTCCCCTCCGCCAGAATTGCCGTCTACAAAGTATGCTGGGCTTCCTCCGGTTGCTCCGACATGGACATTCTCGCCGCCTTTGACCACGCCATCTCCGACGGCGTTGACTTAATCAGTATCTCAATTGGTGGGCCATCTTCCGGTTATGTTTCCGACTCCATTTCAATTGGGTCTTTTCATGCTATGAGAAAAGGGATTCTTACTGTGGGATCTGCTGGAAATGATGGGCCCACTTCTGGGACTGTTGCGAATCATGCTCCTTGGATGTTGAGTGTTGCTGCTAGTGGGATTGATCGTGGGTTTCGTAGTAAGGTTTCTCTTGGTAATGGAAACTCAATTTCGGTAATTTTCTTGCCCCTTTTTTCAGGTTGTTTGATTGTGCAGTTTGTTGTAAATTAGGGTTTTTTTTTTTTTTTTTTTTTTTTTTTTTTTTTTTTTTTTGTCTCTTTTTAATTTGGGGTTTTTGTTTCATGAGGGTTGAGTGATGTTGAGAATTAATCATTGGTACTTCGTATTTTTATTATTAGATTAATTTCGCATTTTATATTCCCATTGCCTTGTTTGATGTCAGTTAAGTGAAATTGAGGTGAAGGGTTTGTTATTTTGGTACTTTTGATTTTTGGATATGAAGGTGAGAATTCAATTTATTTATCTTTTTGTTAGGCGTATGTGAATTTGGGAATAATGCTGGATTTTATATTTGATTAAAGGGATGACGAGCACGTTTCATGTGGCCATATGTGACTAATGGCGGTGTTTTTTGGGATTGCAATGATTAAAATGGGGCATTTTGTAGATAAGGTTTCATGAGAGTCCACTTTCGGAGAAGGGTTTAGGGTTAGAGGGTGCTTATGGAGTGATTGATAACTTGTTTGATGTTGGTTTAGTGAATATGGGAATGCCTAAGTGAGTTGTCAATAATGACTTTATCTTGAGCAAAAATTGGGGTTGAAATAGAGTGAAGATGAAAAGGAAGAGGGCTTGAGGACTTGTGTTCTCTGATATTTGTCCAAATTAGGACTAGTGTTTTATTGGGTTGTTTTGTGAGTAAAAAATGTTAAAGAAATCTGAACTTAAATGTAGTAAAAAGGCAAAATGAAGGGAAGAGCCTATTTAACATTAGGGTGCTTGTAAAGTTTTCTAGATAAGGTTTCATGAGAGTCCACTTTTCGAGAAGGGTTTAGGGTTAGAAGGCGCTTATGAGTGATCGATAATTTGTTTGATGTTGGTTCAGTGGGTAAGGGAGTGTCTGAGGGAGCTTACAATAATGATTCTATGCTGATCACAAAATGGGATTGAAATAGAGAGAGGATGAAAAGGTAATAAGCTTGAGGACTTGAATTCTATGATGTCTGTCCAAATTAGGACTGGTTTTTTATGGGGTTTTTTTGTTAGTACAAAGTTTTAAAGAACTCAAAACTCAAGTGTAGCATAAAGGCGAAAAGAAGGGAAAGACCTAGTTAACATCAATATGCTTTTACATTTTTAGCTGAATGTTATAGTCATCAAATCAAAGCTATAGGCGTAATGTATCTATAGAAGGCTATTTAGGTAGCTCATCTTTGTTAAACTGCGTGTAAGTTATAATGTTTCTTTTATTTCCTTCATTTTAAAACAAATTCTTGTATAGAAGGAGCAAGCTACACTCAAATTGTCATCAACAGAAAAGGAAAGAGTTAACTAGGAATTTCTCCTTTGACTGACTATTTAAATGTTGAGCAGGGAGTCGGGATAGACTTGTTTGATACTGGGAAATCATATAGTCTTGTTAGTGGTGAGGATGCAGCAAAGAATTCAGATAACAAGGAAAATGCAAGGTACTTCATTCTATGGACTCCAAGTGAGGCCAGTGAGACAGTTACTTTTGCATTGTAAATGAGTCCCGAATACAGACAGTTTTTTTAATTTTATTTTATTATTATTATTATTTTTTTTTTATTTTTTATTTTTGACTAAGAAATTTGCAATGCTGAGCCAGATACTGTATGGAAGATTCAATGAGCCCTTCCAAGGTTAAAGGAAAGCTTGTTCTATGCAAGCTACAGGACTGGGGTGTTGATTCAGTGGTGAAAGGAAATGGGGGCGCTGGTGCTATCGTCACAAGTTCAAGGTTTCTTGATGTTGCTATGATATTCATGGCACCAGGAACCATAGTTAATTATACTGTTGGTGAAAAGATTTATGACTACATCCATAAATCAAGGTATATAATGTCTATCTTATCAAGAAAGCTAACTTGGTGTAGAAAGCAAACAATTTAACAGTATCGAATTATTGATTTTCTTGTGTGTTATGACAGCTCACCAACAGCAACAATATACAGATCCCAGGAGGTAAATATTTCAGCTCCATTTATTGGTTCATTTTCATCTCGAGGTCCAAATCCAGGATCTTTACGTCTTCTCAAGGTACATGTTAACATCAATCACTTCTGTGTCATTATGATGAATTGATAATGATCTGCAATTTGACATTTGAACCCTATTTATTCACATATAGCCGGATATTGCTGCTCCTGGAGTTGATATTTTGGCAGCCTATACCCCCTTGAAGTCATTGACTGGATTAAAAGGTGACAACCAACATTCAAAATTCACTCTCATGTCTGGAACATCCATGGCATGTCCCCATGTTGCTGGGGTTGCTGCCTATGTCAAGTCATTTCATCCAAATTGGTCGCCTGCTGCCATTAGGTCTGCCATCATTACCACTGGTATGAAGGGCAAGTTAAATCTTCAGTGGTTTATACTTCTTTGGGCTTAATGCTTGAGTCATGACTTTGGCTAAATCTTCTTTTTTTCTAACAGCGAGGCCTATGAGCTCAAGGTTCAATAAAGATGCTGAATTTGCTTATGGTGCTGGTCAAGTGAATCCACTCAAAGCAAGGAGTCCTGGCTTAGTGTATGATATGGATGAAATGCCTTACATTCAATTTCTGTGCAAGGAGGGGTATAGTGGGGCTTCTTTGTCCGTTCTTGTTGGTTCAAAATCCATCAATTGTTCTGCTTTGCTTCCCGCATTTGGCCATGATTCTCTCAATTATCCTACAATGCAGCTGAACTTGAAGAACAAGCAAGAGCCAGTAATGACAGTGTTCCGCAGAAGAGTTACCAATGTGGGTCCCTCAAATATAGTCTACAATTCCATTATAAGAGCCCCCAAAGGTGTGAATATTACTGTTAAACCTACAAGTCTATCATTTTCTCGTGCCTTGGAGGTGCAGAGTTTCAAGGTTGTGGTGAAAGCAAATCCCCTTTCAGGTGCAAAAATCTTGTCAGCTTCTCTCATTTGGAAAAGCTCCCGTCATGTTGTTAGGTGTCCAATTGTCATTTATAAAACATAGAAGTATATATTTAGATGTATGAGAACAAAGAAGAGAGGTGATACCTTTAATTATTTGTTAGTAACCAATAGGATGTATGTTATATTAGGTTTGTATATAACAGTGGACTCATAGTTGAATAAATTATGTTGACTGGATCTGTCCTTCAGTTCTGAAAGTAGTTTCTATTACTCGTGTAAAAGATTTTCAGAACATCCTTGCTTGATACTTGTACTATGTACAGTATATGTTTTCGTATTCGCTGATCAAGCATTGTTTCCTTTGTAATTGCAATGCTGTAAATGGAGATTAAAATTATGTCAGGGATCAAATTTACCGACTGTTTTGCATAGTTGCTGACTGTTTTGAGTGGTTGGAAAAGCACGGATTCTTGTTGTGAAAGGTTTCTGCTTTCAGTGTCAGATTGTAAGTAACCCCCTATTAAGGCAGCTGTGTTGCATTCAGAAATCACCAGTAGTCCAGTATGTTCAGGATTCCAGGATGAGTCATATGGCAAGGAAAATCCTTAATATATACTCATGCTGAATTATGTAATTATCATTTCTGTTACATACTCACCTTCTGAAAGGGAGAAGGTCAAATGCTCACACTAGACCAAAAATTCCAAGAACAGTCAGACTGAAAGACAGGTTTGCGACTGCTTGACTCTTGTTCTCTTCCGTTATTATATAAGACTTGACTGCTTGAGTATTAGATCATGATCATGTATGAGCATATGACAAAACAAACAACTAAGGTTCATCGCGCGAGTCTAGGATTTTTTCTAATAGGACAGCAAGTAAGCAAGTAATTTAACATATAGAAAAAATGTATACATGTTTAGGATATGAATATATGCCCATATTTAATGATCGAGGACTGATTATTGCTTTGAACAACTGATTTTTATTAAGTCATCAGTACTGTGCTATTAGAATACAGGGACATTAATTTTGAAGTTGAGAGAATATTAGCAAGAGTAACATGTAATAGTTCAATACAACCACGTTTTCGTTTTTTGTCTATTTTTTTTTGAATTATTATTATTATTTTTTATTTTTTTTGCAGTTTTGAGAACAAAGCATTGCTGATCAGTAAAGTTCAGCAACAGAGTAGTGTTTGCTCAGTAGAGTTTTTAATAAAAACCCCAAAGTCAGACATGAGCAGATGATTAATCGTTGAATTTGTGAATTGAGCTACTATAGATTGGAACTCTGATTTCTATATTTACTTATTTATTTATTAATCATAATACAGTACCCACCAACATTAATCATGAATCAAACTTGTTTCTTCAGGAAAAAGCAAATTATGCCAAATATCTGGCATTTCTCAGCCTGGCTCCAATGATGAGAGCTAACCAGACTTCAAAGTAAAGTATGTGTATTTAACTCACTTGATTAATTATGTTTCCTCATCTCGAGCACTCGTAGTCTCTTAAACATGCCGGCGTATTATGTCCATACATATGAAGTTTATATTGCTAGTAAAGCAGTGTCTCCTGCATCCTTGAAACG
Source organism: Chenopodium quinoa (assembly GCF_001683475.1). Lineage (NCBI taxonomy): Eukaryota > Viridiplantae > Streptophyta > Magnoliopsida > Caryophyllales > Amaranthaceae > Chenopodium > Chenopodium quinoa. The sequence continues at coordinate 894,796 of NW_018743812.1, read as the reverse complement.
ACAGCATATCGATACTAAAATGTGATCAGTTGGAGTTTTAACAAAGAACTGATATTATTAACTGTTTGGGTCCAATTTAGTCAAAATTGGGCCTGAGCACTAAATGATCCAATTAAAAGCCCAAGGTCAAGGTTCAACTCTCCAATTGCTCAAAAGTCAAAAGTCAGCCCACAAAGTAAGCCAATTGGGCTAAAGCCCAACCTCTCCAAATATGATGAGGTATAAAAGCCCTCATATTAACACATTCAAGGGGAGAGTCATATTCTTACATAAGACATCTCATAACATCATATACACTATCAGACACAACAACACATGCATCATCTCATACACGGATTATTCCAACTCATATGCTCATTCTTGCATTGAGAAATACTCCACAAAAGCCTCAAGCTACAAACTCTCTTGCATAGTGTCTTCCTTTTTACACATTGTACTGACTTTAGCATCGGAGGGGCCTTCCTCGGAAACACCCCCGAGGCTAGTTTACGTGTGTTCACTGTGCAGGAAACCTTCGGCCCAACACAGCTTGGATCGAATCCAGTCTTCTCCATTTTAGTGGACCTTCGGCAAGGTCCCATTGTTTTCAACCGAAACAATTTGGCGCCGTCTGTGGGGAAGACTTTCAAAAATCTTTAAGCCAAATTCCTAACCAAGATCATCTTGCAATTGTCTTAGCAGCCATGGCTAAGAACCGCAAGAGCAAAAGCCTCCGTCAAGGAGCGGGCGAAAAGCCTAAAACCCCTACACCATCGCCCTCGCCGGACCGGAACTCTCCCAAGGGTGCCGGCTCGGGGGGAGGATCACACAAGGAGGATTCCCTATCTCCTATAATGCATGACTCTCAATATAGGCCGGACCACTCTCGGTCTAGCAGGGGTCAGTCTGATCATAGGACATATTCGGTGTCCCGAAGCCAACCATCGGCTGCACGGCCTCATGCCCACACTCGGCCGGGGACCCCTTTGACGGGGCCCAGTTCGGAAGAGGTGGCAAGAGCGCTGGCAGTACTCATGGAGGCAATGAGGGCACAGAATATGCCACCGCCTCGTGATCGAACTCCTCCGCATACCCGGCATCAGCGGAGGAAGTTAGACCATGACGGTGGGAAGCTTCCTTCCTTCCGGGAACTGGAAGAGTGGGAGGAGGATTCTTGGAAAAATGAAAAACAGAGGAAGAAGAACTCTCAATTATTTAAGGATCCTCATCCTCAAGACCAGCAGCGCATAAGAGCAGCAGCTCAGCTTCTCGGCCAGAATCTGCTCGCCGGGAACCTGAGACTGCTCGCAGAAGCGTCCTTGACCGACTCGGCGGCCAGGAACCGAGCGTGCGTAGTCGCCTCACGTTCCCTGCAGCCGAGGCCCAGACTTCCCAGCCAGGGACGAAAACCACTCCTACCTCTCTGAGAGGGCGGAGCGCGGTCCCTTCGGCCAGGAACAAGGGCAAGGCCATTATGCTTCCCGCTAGTTCACCATTCGAGCAATGGATACTAGAAGAGCGCGTACCCACGGTTAAAATACCGTCGCATATCACATATGACGGGACCACGGATCCGAAGGACCACGTGGCCTCGTATGAGGCTCATATGCATCTTTGCCCCAGATCCGAGGCAACTTGGTGCAAATATTTCCCAACCACTCTCAAGGGGGTCGCGCAAGCGTGGATCTCCAAGGGAGTAAGGCAAGGCTCCATAACAGGTTGGGATGATCTGTCCTCCAAGTTCAGGAGCAAGTTTTCCACGGCAAACCGCCGAGAAAAGACTACCGCAGAGCTCATGGGTCTGCAACAGGGGGAAACTGAAAGCCTCCGAGACTACCTGACCCGTTTCAGTAACGAGTCATCAAGCGTCTCTCAGCTGGACCAGGGGCTAGCTGTTTTTGCAATGCAGAATGGCCTTCAGCCAGGAAAATTCCTAGACTTCATGGTCATGCATACCCCGCAGACCTTGGAGGAAGCTCTTAGTGCTTCGGATAAGTTCATCCGAGCCGAAGAATGGAATAAAGCAAAAACCCAACCTCAATCCGGGGGAGGGAAACAGAGGCAAATACCCTTGTCTGAAGGCCAAGGCCATAAGGCAAAGGGAAAATCAAAGGCCTCGGAGCCATCTTCGGCCAGCGACCTAAAGAAGGACAGGTTTGCCTCATACACAGGCAGATACGAGTCCTACACTCCGCTCTCTCTTCCACGCGCCAAAATTTACAGTGTGACGAAGGAGGAGCAGAGTTACCGAAAGCCGAGACCACTCCCAGAGTGGTATCAGCGAAAAAATAAAAATCAGTGGTGTGAGTTCCACGAGTCTTCGGGCCACAACACTGAAGAGTGTATCCAGCTGAAGGACCAGATAGAAGACATGGTCCGGAAGGGATACTTGAAAAAATACATCGCGGATCACCGCGAGAAAAAAGAATCCGAAAGGTTAGCAAAGGACCCTCGGCAGGACCTTGATTTCCCCCGGAAAAACAGTAAAAAACCGGAGGGGAAATTCCCTCCGATCAATGTTATCTCGGGAGGAATATACTCTCGGAGGGAGCACAAGCGTCACCTTAGAGCTTTGACTCACCAGGTGAACAACGCTGACATTCAATCTCCCCAGTCGCCGGTGCCGAACATGACGTTCACAGCCGCCGACTGCCGGGGGATTACGTTCCCTCACGAGGATCCGTTGGTGATCATCGCCACGGTGGCCAACCACGACGTCAGTAAGGTCCTTGTTGACGGTGGCAGCGGAGCAAACATTCTGTTCCGAAAGGCCTACAACCAAATTAAGCTGAAGCCCAAGCACCTTACGCCGGTACCCTATCCGGTATCCGGGTTCAATGGGGCTTCAACTTATCCAGATGGGAAGGTGACACTTCCTGTCACCATCGGTTGCGATGAGGCAGCCCGGAACGTCATGATTGAGTTTTTGGTCATCGACGCTCCTTCAGTGTACAACGTGATTTTGGGGAGACCCATAATTCACGAGATCCAAGGGGTCGTCTCAACTTATCATCAGCTGATGATTTATGTCTCAGACGCCGGCTTCCCCGAAAGGATACAGGGCAACCAGAAGGACGCCCGAAGGTGCAACTACCTCAAGCCATCCAGTAGTCGCCCAGATAACGACAAGGATGAGGAGGAGAAAGAAAAAGAAAGAGAGCCAAGCACAAAAAAGCCGAAAGGCCTAAGTGCTTCGGCCCAAGGATCAGTGCCCAGAGAAAAAGGTCCCGAAAGGGAAAAGGTTGACTCTTCATCTGAGCCGAAAGACTCAGAGAGCCAGCCGAAGAACACAAAGACTGGGACACCTGCTGACATTGGCAGCAGACCAGATTCTGAAGAGTCCAGTCCATCAGCAATGGACATGGACCAACAGACTGAAACAGCAGAGTTGGCCGAAGGAGATGCTGAGAAATGTGTAACAATCGGGATGGACCTTGATCCTAACACCCGTTGTGAACTTATTCAGCTCCTGCGGGATAACAGAGATGTGTTTGCTTTCTCGGCAGCTGATATGCCCGGGATAAGTTCAGACCTCATCTCCCATAACTGAAGGGTCCATGCAAGGCCTCTCAAAATTGGGGATCTTGTCCTTCGGAATGCTGCTGCAGTTCAGAAAGGCCGAATCCATGGGAAGCTCTCAGCTACATGGGAGGGACCTTATGAAATTTATGATGAGCTTCAGCCAGGGACATACCGACTTCGGCAGTTGGATGGAACTGAGTTGAAGAATCACTGGAATGCTGATGTACTGAAAAAATACCATGTGTAAACCCTTCGGGGCAGAACAATCTTTGTAAGTACATTTTGAACTAATGACAGGCCTTGGAGCCGCCATTTATATAAAATTTACAACTGTTTATCCTTTCAAAATTTTCTTTGTTCTATCTACTCTTTGAGGGTTTTTTATTCAGCCTCGTCTGAAGCCTTCGCCTTCGGGTAACTGGGTTTCAGATTGCTGACAAAACCTGTCTTTTTAAAGAACACTGGTCTTTCAGCTGAAGTCAAACTTCAGTAAGACTTGTTCTCCAAAGACATGAGTCCATGGACAATTCTGGGATATTGCCTTAACTGAGCCTTGTATCCCAGAGAGCCATTATCCGAAACATTGCCTTAAGTTGGCCCTGTGTTTCGGGTATCCATTTTTCAAAGATAGCCAGAAAATCAAGGATAACAGCAACAGTTGAAAATTTTTAAATCAGCCTCGTCTGAAACCTTCGCCTTCGGGTAACTGGGTTTCAGATGGCTTACAAAACTCAGTCTTTTTAAAGAACACTGGTCTTTCAGCTGAAGTCAAACTTCAGTAAGACTTGTTCTCCAAAGACATGAGTCCATGGACAATTCTGGGATATTGCCTTAACTGAGCCTTGTATCCCAGAGAGCCATTATCCGAAACATTGCCTTAAGTTGGCCCTGTGTTTCGGGTATCCATTTTTCAAAGATAGACAGAAAATCAAGGATAACAGCCTTTTTAAATCAGCCTCGTCTGAAACCTTCGCCTTCGGGTAACTGGGTTTCAGATGGCTTACAAAACTCAGTCTTTTTAAAGAACACTGGTCTTTCAGCTGAAATCAAACATCAGTAAGACCTGTTCTCCAAAGACATGAGTCCATGGACAATCCTGGGATATTGCCTTAACTGAGCCTTGTATCCCAGAGAGCCATTATCCGAAACATTGCCTTAAGTTGGCCCTGTGTTTCGGATATACGTCTTCTTTAAGAACGCTGGTCTTTCAGCTGAAGTCAAATTTCAGTAAGACTTGTTCTAAAGAGGTTAGTCCCAGAAAGCTAATATCCCAAGCATTGCCTTCAGTTGGCCCTGTGTTTCGGATATCCAACTTTCAGACAATCTTCAGTAAGACTTGTATCCCAGAAGCATTGCCTTCAGTTGGCCCTGTGTTTCGGATATCCAACTTTCAGACAGTCAATCTTCAGTAAGACTTGTATCCCAGAAGCATTGCCTTAAGTTGGCCCTGTGTTTCGGATATCTATTTTGAAGAAGTTCAGAAATTGCTTATTCAACTAAAGTCATACTTCAATTTCTGTGGGGGCAAGAAGCACGCAGTGCAGCTATGTTCGGCAGAGTTGAAGAAAAGAAACAGTAAAGCATTCAAAAATAAAGCAACTGAAGAAAAAATTTTTGAGCTACAAGTTCAATAATTCAGTATCGGCAGCCGCCCACAAGCGGAAAATAACAGCTGCCGAAATACGTACATAAGCAAAAAAATAAAACTGCTGTACGACAAGGCAAGCTGAAGCAAAAAACAAGGCAAAAAAATCAGAAAGCGGCAAGTCTAAAGTTAAGCACATGATGAACCGCAAGATTCTGAAGACGACTGCCCGAGTTCCTATGCTTCAGCCGGAGGATCAGACTGATCAGCGTTGAGTCCCATGGTGGCCTCAGCCCCAGCAGCAGAAGAGGCGGGCTTTGCACTTTGCCGAGCCTCCCTTTCCCTCTGCTCAGCTTCCAACTCCAGTCTTTCAGCTTCCTCTTCGGCTTCCTCAGCCTTAAGAATTTCAGCTTCAGCTGGAGTTGCATACTTCATGTGAGGGTCTTCGGGATTCTGGACCCACTCAGCACATTTAGACCAGTCCAGCTTCGGCTCAGCATGAAGGCAGAGTCTTCGGCATACTCGGAATCCGTTTCTGAAACCCATCTCATATTCCTCTTGGGTATAAACACGGACCTTGAGTGAAGCCTCAGCATCAGCCAGCTTCTTCTGGGTCTCCTCCAAGTCTTCCTTGGATTTCTTCAGCTGTTCAGCGACTTTGGAGGAGGAACCCTTCAGCTCATTCAGCTCTTGCTGAATTTGGAAAGCCTTTGTCTGAGCTTGGGCCACTTCAACTTTCTGGATCAGCAGTTGATCCTCAGCCTCTTGGAATTTAGCTCTTTGAGCTTCAGCAGCAGCAGCAGCCTCTGAGAGTTGGACGTCTTTGGCCAAGAGCAACTCTTCAGCAGCCATTCGGCTGGCTTCAAGAGCCTCTAGACGCTGCTGCACTTCAGCTTGTGCAGCAGTTCCTTCTTGAATTCGGCTCTCAATAGCAGCCTTGAATTTGGAGACGTCCACTCCCATATGCTCCTGGAGGAATTTTTCCCCTTCCATCAGTGGGGGAAAAACCTCCATCTCCATAGCATCGCAGAAGGTTTTCAGAGCTTCGGCAGCTTTTTTACCGTACTCCTCAACCTCCTGCTGCTTCTCTTCAGCTGCTGCTTGCTTCAGCTTAGCAAGCTTAACTTCCTCTTCAGCCACCTTCCTTTCGTGCACAGCAGCGTCTACCCTATCTTGTAGGGTATCAATCAGCTCTACAGTGAGAGTCTGATTGTGCACGAACTGAAAACAGGAAGACAAAAAAAAATAAGTAATAAGAAAAAAAAATAGAGCTGAATTTCGGAGGAAATGAAGGAAAATTACCTGCATCATCAGCAGTTGGTTAGACCTGGCTGGGTCAGGAACTGATCTACTGGATTCGCCCATCCCAGCAGTGGCCTTCAGCGACCAGATCCTTGCCCTGTCTACTTCGGACATGCCAGCAAAATTGCCGAAGTAGGCTGCAGCTCCTTCTCGGTTTTGACCCCATATGAGGTCCCAGATGTGATCTGGGATTGGAATTCGGGGGGCCGAGAAACCCATTTCTCCAGAATGCAGAGTCTGGAAAGAAGGGAAGGACGACGATGGAGCTTGATTAGCTTTGGTTGTCTCAGCATCGTCCTTCTCAGAGGAGTCAAGTACTATGACCTCCTCTTCTTCAGGGGTGAGGACGAAAGCCTCAACCTCTCTTGCGATATCTGCCGTGAAGCCTTCAGCACTTGACATCACGGCATCTTTATTTTCGTGCTCAGCAGCACTCTCCTTGATTTCTTCTTGGACCCCTCCCTTAGGTTCGGGAGTTCTCTGATCCACCTCCATCTCAGGAGGTGGCGGAGGGGTCTTTTGAGGAGATTGGGGTGTTGGCTGGGGAACCCTCGGCGATCCATTGCCTTCCTCAGGTTCCCTTATTGCGACGCCGATGGTCATCGGCCTCTGCTGAAAATCATGAGGGCCGATGATGGCCATCCTTCGGCGCCTTTTCAGAAGAGGCTGCTCGTCCATATCTGAGTCTGAAGACTCTTGTATTTGATCTTCGGGACGAACAGGAGCTTTGCCTTCTCTGTGTCTGTTACTCTCTTCAGACTGTAACAGACAGGGGGGAAGAAGAGTGTGAGTAAAAAAAAAAAAAAAAAAAAAAAAAAAAAGAAGAAAAGAAAAAAGTTGTCTGAAAGCTCACCGAGGTCTTCAGCAAAGCCTCGTCTTCTTCAGCTGCTCTAGCTGCAGCTTCGGCTTCAGCAGCTCTGGAGGACCCTTCTCCTCCTTCACAAGCCTCAAGTACCCGTGCAACCTCTTCGGCTGTGCGGGCAGCTTCAGCTTCTTCGTTCAGCAGCTGAAACCAAGGGTCTCTCTTCTTCCACCAAGGCTTCTGCCTCTGATACAGAGCAACAGCCTCAATTTGGAAGTGGGAAGAGTCCAGATGAACTTCCCTATGCCTCGGCTCAGTGATAGACGGGGCCCGTTCAGTTACAACTCGCTCTCGGTTAACACCAAGACGAGCGTAGTTAATACCAACGTTGGTCTCGTCCCGCTCTGAAAAAAGGAAAGGGAAAAAGTTTAGCTCAGATATGTTGGCACAGCATAAAAAAGCAAAGCGAGAGAAGAAAAAGAGGTAGTTAAAAGCCTCGGCCCCAGCCGAAGAAGCTTACCATCCTTAAACTTTCGGCTGAGGCCAACAGCTGCTAGCATATTCTCTTGGAAAACGTAATGCGTATCGGGGAGCCAAGTCTCCGAGATATGCTGCATTCGACCACTCCCCCCCGGGTTCGGCAGCTTGCCGAAGATATGTTGCTGATCCAGGTTCGGATCCGCCCCGTTATCTGCGGGGGGACCTAGACTTCCCATTTCGGGATCAGGCTCAGCTAAGTACCGGGGAGCGCTGAAGACGCAAGGGTGGCCCGGATCTATGGGTGCCCTAACCCAAATCCATTGACCTCTCCAGTCCTTGTCTGAAGAGTCATTTGGCCACATGGTCAAGTATTGGGGCCGGGACTCAATCCGATACCACCCAGAACCATGGCTTCCGTGCCCACTCTGAATATTTGGCACTAGCCGATGGAGCTTTCTGAAGCAGTGCAGGTTCGGCACGTATCTGAAGAACTTGCAGACCCATAAGTATGTCATCACCCTTCGGATGCTGGTGGGGGTTAGCTGACATAGGGAAATGTTGTAATGGATCAGCAAGTCTCGGACGAAAACGTCCAAAGGGAACCTCAGCCCATACTGAAGCTGTCTCGTGTACACCCCCACATACCCCGGGGGTGGACGATGGATTCTATCGGATGCTGAGGGCATTCGGCACCAATATCCATCAGCTTCAAAAATGCCGTAGTGCAACTCAATTTGCTCGGCAAATCGATATTGATCGGCGTTCTCTACCCACCATGAGTAGGGGCGGTTCTTTATCATGGCCGAAGCGACTTCGGCATTCTCCCACTCTGAAAACCCAGGGAGGATATCCCAAAGGACAGCGGGAATTTCATCGTCCCGTCCAGAAGCACTCGGCTCATCCGTTCTTTGAGGAGGAGCCGAGGAAAGGGGAGTCGCCCTAATCCCATCAGCAGGGTCAGACTCCGGCCTTCGACCATTCCAGGTCCCAATCCTATTCCTAGGATCGGGAATCGGCCTTGCTCTTCTTGGAGCACGGGCTCTACCTCTAACTCCTCTTGCCATGGACTATTTCGAAGAGAAAAGTCGAAAGAAGAGGGGAAGGAGTTCGAATTCGAAGAAAAATAAACTGAAATCAAAGGAATTTACCTAATCTGAAGCGAAAGTTGCCGATTTACGAGTTCGTAGTGGCAAGTCTCAGCTTCTAAGCTCAATGCTCGGGGGAATTTGCGAAGTTTTGATACGGATTCTTGGATTCTCTCTCGAAGAATTCTGGGTTTGTGTTGGTGAATCAGTGAGGAGAATGACGCGCCTCTGTTTATATCTCCAGGTACGGGATACGAAGAGTCTGTGCTTTAATTTCTCTTAAGTACCCACTAAGTAACCATTAAACACATGTCTTGTGATTAAACCGCCCATTATCCGTCCAACTTCCGCAAATCATTAACCGTTGTTATCTCATTAATTACGGTTTAAATTCAAATTTTTGGATCAATTAAATCATTTACTTCCCTCCTTTTCTGAGTTAAATCAAACCCGACCCGTCATTCTTCCGAATCGGGTCTGGGGGGCAAGTTGTTTGGGTCCAATTTAGTCAAAATTGGGCCTGAGCACTAAATGATCCAATTAAAAGCCCAAGGTCAAGGTTCAACTCTCCAATTGCTCAAAAGTCAAAAGTCAGCCCACAAAGTAAGCCAATTGGGCTAAAGCCCAACCTCTCCAAATATGATGAGGTATAAAAGCCCTCATATTAACACATTCAAGGGGAGAGTCATATTCTTACATAAGACATCTCATAACATCATATACACTATCAGACACAACAACACATGCATCATCTCATACACGGATTATTCCAACTCATATGCTCATTCTTGCATTGAGAAATACTCCACAAAAGCCTCAAGCTACAAACTCTCTTGCATAGTGTCTTCCTTTTTACACATTGTACTGACTTTAGCATCGGAGGGGCCTTCCTCGGAAACACCCCCGAGGCTAGTTTACGTGTGTTCACTGTGCAGGAAACCTTCGGCCCAACACAGCTTGGATCGAATCCAGTCTTCTCCATTTTAGTGGACCTTCGGCAAGGTCCCATTGTTTTCAACCGAAACATTAACTAAGTATTAATAATTGAAAAGGTGAGACAATATGATTTTACTTAGTTACAGACAATTATGGGTTTGAGTTATATTTTTGTGCTTCAAGTTGAAATTTTGATGTTGTCAGGCTTCACATGCATTGTTGCATGGTTGTTGAATAACCATCATGCTGCTTTTTTTCTACATGCCCATTCCTGTATTTCCTTAGGTAAGACTCAAAGGAAGTTATTTCATAATGAGCCTTTTGTATCATACTATCATTGTGGAGTAACTATCTAGCATGCTTTTCATTAATTAGTTCATCAATTTTGTAGTCCTTTTCCTATCTTAAGAAAGTAGCACTGAACTTTTCACTCTTATTCTCTTCATGAGCTGCACGTTCATACGTTACTTGTCTACCGACTCAATCCTAACCGGATGTTTGACTGTACAAATTACTGCTCAATGTGACGTGGGATTAATGCCATCACTTTCAAACTGTTAAAACTTCAAAGACGTAAATAAGCTCCTTAAAAATCAGAAGTCCAGAGATGGATGTCAAATTGTTCATACCAGAGCGTCAAGGATCAAAGACAAATACTTGAGGTGAAACAAAGAGTTTAACATAGATAAGAACTGGATAATTGGCGTTTGAAGTTTCCCTTCATCTTTTTTTTTGGGATGGATGTGTGAGTGTGTCTAAAATAATTGAGCTATTTACCTGATATGTTTTAGGTTTTTGCTCATGATAGCCGAGGACGGTCTTATACCTACGTGCAGAACAATTATTACCATGGCGGCATGGCCTCACTGAAAGAGTACTCTATTTTTTAGTTATTCCTTTTTTTTTCCAACTATGATCAAGTGAATAATACTCGGTTTAACAGTTCTCGAATCCATGATGATGAACTGCAAATTTTGACCGATTTCACCAGTTCAAAATCATCTCACTGCTCTTACTTCACAATCTGTTGATTAGTAGATTACCACGAGTGCTTAATTATAATTTTATGTCAGTTTGGTAAGCTTTTCCAAATGAAGCAGCTAGTCAATAAAATTTGCTTGCAAAATAATCACATCTCTTACCTAAAAAGGAATTTATCATCATTGAATAGCATTAAATGTGGATAAAGATCTGTAGTTCCGTTTTAAGTGTATGGCTTGCTTATATAAAGAATCCCATCTAGAGAAGTTCTGCACCATCCTCTTTTTCATTTACTTGTGGTGGGTGCAGAAAGATAGGTAACTTCTGCCTCTGCTAAAAAATAATATCTTCATGAATCTTGCTACCTTTTTTGTTTGTGTCGAGTTTGATCTTATGCGATCAGTATCTTTCTACATAGTATCTTGGATTAGTTTATTTACTTTCTTCTAGGATAGGAATGTTTTATCTATCACCATTTCTGTAAGATTAGTGCAAATGCTGATATATTTTGTGACTATCAACATCTATATATAGTTTGCCTATTCTCCAAATTTTACCTTTTGTTTTTCACAGTTTCAAATAACTGTTAGTTCTATACATTTAACTTCATAACTCTAACTTAATCTTAATTTTGTCATGCAATGCTCAATACTTTGGATTATCAAGAAATGATTGCTTACTAATTTCCATTGTTGCAGTTGCAGGTGCAACCATCAATATGGTACCAATGAGGATGGTGTGCCAGCTAATTCTATTGGGTTTGGTAGCAGCAACGACATTTGCATCAGCTGACAGAACAACGTACATAGTTCACACCGAGGATTCTAAAATTGTTGAGCTGCAGAGTTTGAACAAGCAACCCCGAGAATGGTATGAAACAATACTTAACTCTGTTATAAAACCAGCAGCCCAAGATGATGGAGATGAAGAATCATTGGCCCCTGAGCTTCTTTACACCTACGAGACTACCATGACCGGTTTTGCTGCTAAGCTTACCACAAAACAATATCAATCCTTAACTGATATTGACGGGGTACTTTCTGTTGTTCCTGATGTGATGCTAAATCTCCACACCACATATTCCACCCATTTTCTTGGCCTTGAATTTGGCCGAGGTTTATGGAATTATTCTAGCTTGGCATCAGATGTTATAGTAGGTGTTCTTGACACAGGAATTTGGCCAGAACATATCAGTTTTCATGATAGAGGAGTGAATCAGGTTCCTGCTAGATGGAAAGGCACTTGTGAAAAAGGTGCAAACTTTTCAGCTGCACACTGCAATAAGAAGCTTATAGGTGCCAGGTATTTCCTTGAAGGATATGAGGCTATTAATGGAAGAATCAATGGAACAGATGACTTCCGGTCTGCCAGGGACTCCAATGGCCATGGGACTCATACTGCATCCACAGCAGCAGGAAATATGGTTCCTGGAGCTAGCCTCTTTGGCATGGCCAACGGTATTGCCAGTGGAATGAGGTACTAACATTTTGATAATAAGTTTCACTAGATTACAACAGTTTATACAGTTTCATGTGATTCAAGCCATATGCAATTTTTTTTTTTGGTTAATAGTTCATTTATTTCATTGTCACTTCTATTAAAATTGACTGTTTGCACATTTTTTTACAGGTTTACATCAAGAGTAGCAGCATACAAGGTCTGTTGGGACAGGGGCTGTGCTAGCTCTGATATATTAGCTGCCATAGACCAAGCAGTAGCCGATGGCGTTGATGTTCTCTCTCTGTCCCTTGGAGGATTACCAAGGCCTTATTACCAGGACAGCATGGCAATAGCGGCGTTTGGAGCCATGGAAAAGGGAGTTTTCTTTTCATGTTCTGCAGGAAATTCTGGCCCAATCCCTTCATCTGTTGGCAACATGGCACCGTGGATGACGACTGTTGCAGCTAGCTACACTGACCGAATCTTCCCTACTAAAGTTAGGCTAAGTAATGGCAAAGCTTTCAAGGGTTCATCTCTTTATTCTGGTGCAAAGAAGACTAAGCAACTCCCAATTGTGTACAAAGAAACAGCCGGAGGCAACAGGGCTGAGTTCTGCATCAATGGATCCTTATCTTCCAGCCTTGTGAAAGGCAAGATCGTTCTCTGTGACCGTGGTCTAAACGGAAGAACTGAGAAGGGATTTGTGGTAAAATCAGCAGGAGGAGCTGGGATGATACTACTTAATAGTCCCATTCAAGGGGAAGAGCTTTTTGCTGACCCTCATGTTTTGCCAGCTACCACAGTGGGCTCTACAGCTGCTAAGGCCATCAAGGGATACTATGTTCAAAACAAAAACTTAACAGGTTCAATCTCATTTTATGGAACGAGATATGGAGCACGAGCCCCTGTGGTGGCCGCTTTCTCATCTCGAGGTCCAAGCCTCGTGGATCCCTATGTCATTAAGCCTGACATAACTGCCCCTGGGGTGAACATTTTGGCTGCTTGGCCTCCAATTATTTCACCTACTGAGCTAAAAAAGGACAACAGAAGGGTGCAGTTCAATGTAGTCTCAGGTACTTCCATGTCTTGCCCTCACCTTAGTGGTATAGCTGCATTAGTAAAATCAGTCCATAAAGATTGGTCACCAGCTGCAATAAAATCAGCCATCATGACATCTGCTTATACTCATGACAACAAAGAGCATCTCATTTCTGATGCATTTGTATCTAAAAGTACCAAATTTGCGACCCCTTTTTCATTTGGGTCAGGTCATGTAAACCCTGAAGGAGCTTCTGATCCGGGGCTAGTATATGACATCAGTGCAGAAGACTACTTGCACTATCTATGCAGTATCAATTTCACTAATGCTCAGGTCTCCATTTTGGCAAGAAAGAAGTACAGCTGCCCAAAAGAAAAGAAGGGAAATTCCCTTCAGCCTGGTGATCTGAATTATCCTTCTTTTGCTGTTGTTTTCGAAGCTTTTAAGAAAGGAAGGACCACATTTACATACAAGAGAACAGTGACTAATGTAGGAACTCCTAAGATTAGTTACAAGGTTTTCGTAGAGATACCAAAAAATGTGAAGATTAGTGTTGAACCCAAAGTGTTAACTTTTAAGAAACTGGGTGAGAAGCAAAGTTACAAGGTGAGTTTTACAGGATCAGGAGCAAATATCACAACCAGGGCAGGAATTTCAAAATTTGGATCATTGGTTTGGGTGGGTGGACATTATAGTGTTAGAAGTCCTATTGCAGTTACTTGGCAGTAATCTCAAGATTTTTCTCTTTGTTTCCACAAATATAATTTGGGTTAACAAAATTGTTTTTGCTTAACTTAACACCTTTCAATCCTTAATGTATTCAAATTATTTATTTGAAGGGTTAAATTTGTTCTTCTTAATGAAAATTAGCTACTGATTTGTGCTTAATTTGATTTGCTTAGTAGATTGATTTGGAACAATTTTTTCCTTGTGCTCGTCACTTTGTTCAGTTGTCATGAAAGTTTAGTCTATATTCCCTACTCTTTTAATTTTTACGATCCCAATACTAAATCGAGGCATAAGTTAGTACTTATTGTTTTTATATAGCGTTATCTATTAAAAACGGATAAACATGACACTCGTTGACTTATACTCCATTATATATATATAGGGTTGAGATCAGGTGAGAAGGGTGATTATTAGACTACCATTATAGGTATATCAGATTTAAACTAGAGATACATTAGACTACCACTATAGGTACATCAAATAGAAATACATTAGGCTAACACTACATGTACATCAAATTTGACTTAGAGATACAACAATCATACATTGTATAAATACATTAAGGAAATTACGGTATATATAAAAAATACATTTTATAAATACATCATAAAATTAATGAAGATACATCAAACTAAGACTTAAGGTACATCAACAATTAAAAACAAATAGCAAAAACATCTATACTAATATTTTAAAACAGGAACTTTTGCAAGTCATAAAAAGTGCCACGTGCTCCCTCTTTTTTTTTTTTTTTTTTTTTCAATTTGCAATTTTACAATTTTAATCTCAATTATAAATGTGATAAATTAAATTATTTGTATGGAGTATAAACCCTTTGTTTGTTTTTTAATATTATTTTTGCTAAAATTTTAAATAAATAGGCAAAACCAATTTTTTTTTGTTGGCAGAGTTACTTTTTTTGCTTAATGCAATTTGTATTCCTTAATATTACATATGATATGATGGTTTTTTTTATTTTATTTTATTTTTTTTTTCCTGTTTTCGATCGGAAGAGATGTGTTATTGAATTTGTGTTTTAATTTTTTTTTTTTTTTTTGGATCCAATAAATTATTTTTTGAATAGATATGATTAGGGGATTGGGATGGAAGTGATGTAGAAGGGATGCTATATTTAATATCTATTTTAATAATTTTTTTGGATGGGTATAATTTAAAAACAAATGATGAGTTGCTGACACAAGTATACTCCAATTCTACACGATTGGGGAAGAAGAATAAATTACCATAGGTTGCATTCTTTTATCTTTTTTTTTTTTTTTTTTTTTTTTAATTAAAAAAAAACTTAAATAGCAACAAATTTGATGTGCTTCGTCGGAGTTTTTCGGCAACAAATCGGCTTTGTACCAGTGACCTGCGACGAAGTTTGAGCAAAATCAGAGATGGTAGTTATAGGGTTGGGAATAGAGTAGTATGCTATCAGCGCATCCACAAAAATAATAAAAGCTTCGTGTATTTGCAGTTTATTCTCGAATTGATTATGAGATTCATATTTTCGACGAGGACTTTGATTTCTAGATGGTTAGAGAAAAAAAGGGGTGAAGGAGTATGGAGGCAATTTGATTGTCGTTGGTTTATCAGTGGGATTTTGAAAAGCAGTTTTTGTTCTTGCATGTGCAATGAAAGTTGGTGAAAATTACCAATAATGCCATTAATGAGATGGGTTGAATATCAGCAATTGAATTTTCTAAATTTAAGGGTTATAATTGCTTCTCACACTTCTCATATAATCCCAAATATATATATATATATATAAACAAACAACTACATCTAGAATTCTTTAATTAAAAAAGGCGATAACCTGTAAAATTTCCCAAATTTTCAATAAGTACTCATTCATTGTCCACTTCTGGCTAGTTTAATCTTTCTTTGATGGCACATTTTTGTTGCTTAAGTTTATTATGACACATCTAGACAAATAGAAGTAATTACTAATTTAATACTAGTAATGTGTTTGGAAGTTTGGTGACAAAACATAATCATCCACTTACTAATGCTTAATAATTTAGGCTATAATATAAACAAATAATGCCCTTAAATAATAATTTTGTCTTGCAGTGGCATTCTTTAACTAGGTCTAAAAATTAGGGCTAGTGTAGTGGATAGACATGATCATCCACTTTCTAATAGAGTCAAAGGAAACCTTTTTCCATATTTTCCTTCCACTTTGACGAGAGTAATACTCTGTATTTTTTGATATTTTACCAGTCAAATTAGTTAACATTTAAAGAAAAAAGTCACTTTAATTAATTCATATTTAACTTTTAATGTTCATTGAATATTTGCCAATGAACCACTAATTGATAATTGTACGTGTAAAACTGTTAATTATTATCGATTTTGCCAATGAATTACCAACTGCATACTTTTGTCAATGGTCAATACAGCCAATACTCGTTCATGATAAAAAAAAAAAATAAGAAAAAAAAGAAGCCATCTTTTGTGACTAATGAACATAATGATATTATACTATATAGTCCATTGAGATGAAAACTAAATCATGTATTTTAATTTTATCATGTCTTGGTTTTTTATTTTTTTTTTTGGTACTTTGAGCATTTTTGCCGCATGTTAAATAAGGTCTCATTTGGATAGTTTTTTTTTTTTTTCTTTTTCCTCTGTAAAAACTTTTTTTTTTCATCTACTTTTAGTCAAGGAATTAATATTAATGCCTTTTTTATTTAAGAATTAAATATAACACAAAGTATGGGATAAGTCTGTTTTGCCTTAAGTCTACCCGCATAAAATTCCAAAAAACTTATTGGATTTTCAAACTAAGTGAAAATTTCAATGGCTTACATAAAATGTCCAAATACTTAATTTAAACACTTATATAAAATATCCAATAACTTATATTCGTCTCATCATGAGTCTGAATTCATCATACGTTACTCTCTCAATATACAATATTCACCCAAATAATAAGCTTATGGGTGTAGTTTTTGGTTGAATTTCCACCACATCTCTCTATGGGTTGGCTTCCTTGTCCATACATATGGATGGCAATTTATATGCTATCAAAATAAAGGTAAAATGAGTTAGGGTTACACAAAGTCTTGTGTGATGTGTAAGATAATTTATTTTACAATACTAGTACCTTAATACTGTGTACAGAGTACTTCATTTTGTTTCAATATAATGGTTACACCTTATTTTTTCACATTTGTCAATCTAAAATTTTAACATTAATTTTTTTAGTTATGAATATGTACAAAGCACAAGTGACGGTCATTGAGGAGTGTGTGAATAGTGACATGATTCATAGTGTAACCATTACATTGAAATGGAAGGAGTATAAGACAATAATGGGCATAATATGAGACAATCTCACCGAAGACTTGCTCAAATAGCTAAGCATCATAATGGAGCAACTTTTGTCTACTTTAGGGATACAACTTGCTTATATAAAGAGGATGCATCTAGCTAAGTTTCACATCAATATCCTATTCTTCATTTACTTGGAGCAGCAGATTTACTAAGGTAAGCAACTCTATCATATACCATCTTGGTCAAATTAGTCGTTTTTTGCTGTCACTTAATTTTGCGCACAAATTTTTTTGTACAGTATCATTTCTTATTACTGATAATAAATGTTCAGCAGGTAAGAAATAATCCATATTTCCTTATCATTCATAACTTATTGCGAGCATAATTTAAATCTTGGAGTTTCGAAAACTGTACTGATGCCAACTAATTAATCATCCTTTTGCAGCTACAAAGCCTACCAGAATGAAACCTGCCTGCAGGATATTGTGGCTGACTCTGATAGTTTTATTTGCTGTAGTATGTACTACATCATCGTCTGATAGAAAAACATACATAATTCACATCGATAATTCTAAACTCTTGGAACTAAAGAGTTTAAACAAGCAACCCCAAGAATGGTATGAAGAGATTTTACAGGTTACTAGTACAACATCAGCAGATGAAGTTGAAGAAGCATTGGCCCCAGAGCTTCTTTACACATACGAGACTACTATGACCGGGTTTTCTGCTAAACTCACCACAGAACAATATCAGCTGTTAACTGATATTGATGGGGTACTGCATGCTGCTCCTGATCAGGTACGAAGCTTCCAAACCACATACTCACCCGATTTTCTTGGCCTAGAATTAGGCCAAACAGGGCTGTGGAATGAAAAGCCGGCGTCTGATGTCATAATAGGTGTTGTTGACACTGGAATTTGGCCAGAACATATCAGTTTTTCTGACACAGGATTGTCTCCAGTTCCATCAAGATGGAAAGGCACCTGTGAGGAAGGCACAAACTTTTCGGTTACAAACTGTAATAGGAAGCTCATAGGCGCCAGGTTCTTCCATAAAGGATATGAAGCAGCCTATGGAAGAATCAACACCACCTTAGAATTCCTGTCTGCCAGAGATTCTCGCGGTCATGGGAGTCACACTGCATCCACTGCAGCAGGAACTGCAGTGCCCGGTGCTAGCTTCTTTGGAATGGCCAATGGTATTGCCCGCGGAATGAGGTAACTTTCTAACAAAAGTGAACTATTGGAAGCCACCTCAAATCATATGTATCCTCACTAATCTTACCATGTCTCTTAACAACAGTTTCACTTCGAGAATAGCAGCATACAAGGCCTGCTGGGAAGGGGATTGTGTTGACTCTGACATATTGGCTGCCATAGACCAGGCAGTAGCTGATGGAGTTGATATTCTTTCCCTCTCCCTAGTAGGAGATGCAACACCTTATTATAAGGATAGCGCAAGCATTGCAGCATTGGGTGCATCACAAAAAGGGGTCTTTGTGGCATTTTCTGCAGGAAATTCTGGTTCTTTACCATCCACTGTCGGCAATGTTGCACCCTGGGTGATGACTGTTGCAGCCAGCTCCCTTGACCGTGGCTTCCTGGGCCAAGTAAAGCTAAGTAATGGAAAAACTTTCCGTGGTGCTTCAATCTATTCCGGTAATCATAAGAAAACTAAACAACTGCCATTAGTATACAAAGAAACAGCTGGTGTCGAAAAGTCTACAGAATACTGTCTCCCTGGATCACTATCTCCTAGCCTTGTAAAAGGCAAGATAGTCCTCTGTATGCGTGGCATCAATGACAAAACCGAAAAGGGATTTGTAGTAAAATCAGCAGGAGGAGCAGGGATGCTACTACTTAACACTCCCAATTACGGCGAAGAGCTTGTTGCTGACCCTCATGTACTACCAGCCACCTTATTAGGAGCTTCAGCTGCCCAAGTCATCAAAGATTACTTAACACAGTACAAAAACTTAACAGCCGCGATTTCATTTCATGGTACGACATATGGAGCTAGATCCCCGAAGATGGCTGCCTTTTCGTCTAGGGGACCGAGTCCTGTGGATCCTCATATCATCAAGCCTGACATCACTGCACCAGGAATGAACATCCTAGCTGCTTGGCCCCCTATGTCTTCCATAACTCGGTTAAGTAGTGACAAAAGACGGTCACATTTCAATATACTGTCAGGTACTTCAATGTCCTGTCCTCATGTTAGTGGCATAGCTGCTCTGATAAAATCAGTCCATAGAGACTGGTCACCAGCTGCAATTAAATCAGCCATAATGACAACTGCTTACACTCGCGACAATAGAGGGCATCTCATCTCTGATCTATCTGCATCAAACAGCACCAAATACGCGACTCCTTTTGAGTTTGGTTCAGGTCATATTAACCCTGATAAGGCTTTAGACCCCGGTCTTGTGTACGACATCACAGGTGAAGACTACTTGCATTATTTGTGCAGTATCAATTACACTAATGCTCAGGTCACTCTTTTGGCAAGGAGGAAATATAGCTGCCCAAGTGACAAGGGGAAAACCGCGGTTCAGCCTGGTGATCTGAATTATCCTTCATTCGCGGTCAATTTTGATGCTGCAAAAAGAGGAAAGACTACATATACTTACAAGAGGACAGTGACTAATGTAGGAAGTGGTAAGATTAGTTACAAGGTATTTTTGGACCAACCTAAGGGTGTTAAGGTTAGTGTTGAGCCTAAGGTGTTACACTTTACGAAAACCGCTGAGAAACAAAGTTACAAGGTGAGTTTCACAGGATCAAGTAGCAGGAGTTTTTATTCCTTTGGTTCTTTGATTTGGGTGGGTGGAGAATATAGTGTTAGAAGTCCAATTGCAATAACTTGGCAATAGTATTGAGATAATTAATGGTTATCTCTGTATAATCATATAGTAATTGGAAAAATAAGGGAACATTTTGTTTTTTTTTATTTTTTTTTATTTTTTATAGGTTACATAATTGATTTTGGATTGATTAGAATTTCTCTAACTTGTGAGTTTGATTGTTGAACATTTTGCTTCCTTCATTTAACTTCCCTTGAATATAGTTTTCTTTATCGTGTAAGTAAGAAGTTTGACTTTGGAAGTTTCTACTTTGACAAGGGACAAAATCACAAAACTAAATGGCCAATGAAAATTTGGATTAAATCCAAGAAGACTATTCATTTTTTTTTCTTTTAAGTAATATTGCAACAATTTAACTACTTCGTATTATATTTATCAATGCTCAACATTGTAAAAATAGAATGTGAGAAAAGTTAACACATAAATGAAAAATATAGATAAGAATAAGAAAAAAAAAAAAACTAGTAACATAAAAAAGTGAGTGAAAATGTGTAAAGATTATATCGTGGAGGTAGGATGATAAAATTTGTTGAGGGCTAGAGGGAGTACTAACATAACTTTTGCAATCAAGTAATTGACTGATATCAAACTTTGTACTCAAATCATACTCTAAACTCTAAATCCTCACCTTCAATTTTAACATGAGTAATACTCAGATCATGTCATGTTAGGCGCATGAACAATCACGTACAATTTAATACATAGTAATTTATTTCATTATTGTTTAATGACTATCTTTGGAAACATGATTACTAGACGTAACCTACAAATAAAACACAACCTCCACAAAAATATTGGTTAGGTGAATCAAAATGGTAGAAAATAGAAATGTAGGTGTAACCAAACTCTACTTTGATTTGGTGAACCATAAATAATTTATCGGACTTATTTCAGGTGAAATCCAACTATATTTCCTCATTTAATCATTTTTTTTTTTTTTTTACCACAAAACAAACCTAACTCATAACTTGGCACAAAGCACACGACATTACACATTGACACGTCCAATACTCACCATTCCTTGAAATTATTTATGGAAAAAAAAAATACTTACTATAAAAATCAGCGCATTCTGTGTATGATTGGTCATACCAGGTGACCGTTTGTAAAGGAACAAGTTAATTTCTATAATACAGACCAAGTAACCTCGCAACACTAACCGAGTAACCCTATAACACTGACAAAATATCCCGTATAACACTAACTGAATAATCCTATAATTCTAACGAAGTAACCCGTAATAACCGACCACATATAAGAATTTGTGTATTCAACATTACATTACACAAAAAGTCAAAAAGTCAAGAATTATTTTCCTTAATTAACAAAACAAAAAAAAAGTCAGGACTTTTCCATGCGAAATCAAAACAGTATCTCTCTTCTTCTCCTTCCTCCCGTCTCTCTCCACCATCATTATTCCCTCTGTTTTCACCATTCTGAATTTTCCCTTTTATTTCTTGATCTAAATCTAAGCTCAAGCATTCATAATCTTCACTTAATTCTAATCAAATTCACAAAAAAAACCCAGCAATTTGGTAAGCTTTTCATCGATTTTGAGGTAATGATATTCATTTCTGTTTATCAATTGCATGATCGTTTCTTGAACCCAGAATTAGTTTGCTAAAACCCTAGAAATCTGAGAAACTAGATTCTGCATCGTACCCTTATATTTGTATGATCTGTTGCTGTACTAATAATTAACAAACCCATTTTGGATTTTGCATAATTTTCTGGGAATTTTGTTTCATCTTGTAGTTTTGATATATTATATGTATAATTAATTTGATTGAAACTTTGGAATTTGGGTTTGATTGATTGATTGATTGATTATGGATAATAGATATGGTTCTGGACCTCCATATCCTTATGGGTATCCACCCCCAAGTCAGCCATACCCACCACCCCAAATTCCTGAGGTATACCCTCCACCACCACCCCATAGTTCTGAGGCATACCCTCCACCACCACCCCATAGTTCTGAGGTATACCCTCCACCACCCCACAGTTCTGAGGCATACCCACCACCCCCACATTCCCATTATCCATACCCGTATTCGCAACCGGCTTACCCGTATCCATATACGCAACCGGCTTACCCGTATCCGCCACACCCGTATTCTCAACCTAGTTACCAAGTTCCACCTCCTAGACCTTACTCATATTCAGGTCCTCTTCCCCAAACTACTGCACCTCCACCAAGTATACAGCATAGTAGTAGTTTTCAATATGGTTCATCTCATTACCAATATCATCCTGATTCGAGTCCATATCCGGCCCCTAATGCCCCTCCCTTGCTTCCTTCGCGGAGTAATAGCTTTAGTAGTGCCCATGGACATGATAATGTAGTGAGTGAGTTGCCAGATAGTAGTGGGGTTGGTGTTGGTAGTAGGCCTTCCAATGCTTCGATATACCCTCCTTTGGATGATCTTATGTCGGGTATGCGATTGTCTGATGTTCGCCCGTCTGCCCCTGCCTCACCTCCTGCACCTTCTGTGCCTTCGATGGATAGTTTAGCTTTAACCACCCCTGCAAGTCCTGGTGGAGAGTTTGGTCATCATGGCAGCTTGCATGGGATACATGCTAGAAGTCCTAGTTGGGATAGTTGTTTTTCTTGTGTTGGTTCTCCTAGTTCTTCTAGTTTTGAGAGCGAAGGTATGCAGATCGTGCCCTTACAAAAAGGGTCTTTGAAAGTTTTGCTCTTGCATGGAAATTTGGATATATGGGTTTACGAGGCAAAGAATCTTCCGAACATGGACATGTTTCATAGAACTCTGGGTGATATGTTTGGAAGATTACCTGGGAATGTAAGCAATAAAATTGAGGGTCATGTATCTCGCAAGATTACTAGTGATCCGTATGTGTCAATAACAGTATCCCACAATGCTGTAATTGGGAGGACTTATGTGATCAGTAACGAAGAGAATCCTGTGTGGATGCAGCACTTCATTGTTCCGGTGGCACATTATGCTGCTGAAGTGCACTTCTTGGTCAAGGATAGTGATGTTGTAGGATCCCAACTCATAGGAAGTGTATCGATTCCTGTGGAACAACTGTATTTAGGGGCAAAAGTTGAGGGTACATATCCTATCCTTAATGCTAGTGGGAAGCAATGTAAGGCCGGAGCTGTCTTGAGCATTTCCATTCAATATACACCCATCAAGAATCTAAGCTCTTACCACCATGGAGTTGGTGCTGGCCCTGATTATCAAGGGGTTCCTGACACTTATTTTCCTCTTAGGAAAGGAGGAACAGTTACACTTTATCAGGATGCTCATGTTCCTGATGGCTGCCTTCCAGAATTTATGCTTGATCGAGGAATGAAGTATGTGCATGGAAAGTGTTGGCAAGACATATTTGATGCTATACGACAAGCAAGAAGGCTTGTGTACATTACAGGGTGGTCAGTTTGGCATAAGGTTAGATTAGTTCGTGATGGTGGAAATCATTCATCTGACTGCAGCCTGGGAGAGCTTCTTAGGTCCAAATCAGCAGAA
Source organism: Chenopodium quinoa (assembly GCF_001683475.1). NCBI lineage: Eukaryota > Viridiplantae > Streptophyta > Magnoliopsida > Caryophyllales > Amaranthaceae > Chenopodium > Chenopodium quinoa. The sequence continues at coordinate 871,274 of NW_018743812.1, read as the reverse complement.
GGAGTGAGAGTTCTGCTTCTTGTGTGGGATGATCCTACTTCAAGAAGCATATTGGGTTATAAAACGGTCAGTTGCTTCTCCCAACTTCATTCTTTAATCATATATATGCATTTAGTCTGATTTCATTCTTCTAAAATCTGGATGTAGTGGGCTTAATAGCAGATTTATGATTCGTTTGTTATCCAAACACCACTAATGATATTGTAGTAGGCATACTTTCTTGCAATTTTATGCTTGTTAATGTGTTCCTGAGGTACTATTTCCACATCTTATATATCTCTAATAATACAGGATGGAATTATGGCAACCCATGATGAGGAGACTCGTCGTTTCTTTAAGCATTCATCAGTGCAGGTGCTATTATGTCCTCGCGTTGGTGGAAAACGACACAGCTGGGTCAAACAAAGGGTAAATGCTACGTTCTTGGTTTTGTGGTTATGATGTTTGTGATGAAAATTTGTTTATTCTTTGGCCTGATAGTTGGCTTTGTTGGAACACATTGTTATTACTTTGAGTGTTCGAATATCATAGAGTTTGAATTGGTCATGTCTCCTGGGTGTCCTATTTTTCTGTTTTTGGCACAATGCCATAGTCTATGCTGTTTGGACTCTGTTTTCACCTGCAAACACTTGTGTCAATTAGGAACGTTGAGAGTGCACTTTAGAAGAACTAAGAAAAAGAATATGGGAATTTAGGCACAAGTATAACACTTTCTCAGTTGAAATTAAATACAGGAAAAAGACACTTAAAGGCTGAATCCAGTCAGTCCTCTGGTAACATAAGTAAACCAACAACGACAGTCACCACCTGAGTCCATGCATGTATGTAACAGTCAATTAAGAGGTTATACTTTCCATTCTTTGAAGGTTCTTGCAGTATTTTTCGACTACCATATTGACTTGGATCAATTTACTTTTTACTACTTGGGCCTGAAGTCTAGGACCCACCTAGTGGCAACCAAACTGAAACACCTATCACATTCTGTACTTCTAGTGTCTAGATTCTCAACTTGGTGCTGCACTTCTGCTTGCCAACTGAGTGAGGTTCATTTTATTAGGTGGCTTATTTTGTTGAGAAATGGGAAGTTGATATTTGTATTTAAACCAACTGCACAATCTGGAATCAGCATCTTTTTACTTTTGTGGCAGCATTAAATAGGCTTGTCCAGGTCCATTGTTACTAGATTGTTATGGTTTGCCTATCTAATATTTTCTGTTTCCTCTAAATTGTTATGTATGAATTCAGTCTGAATATGCTGTTTCGTGTTTCCTTTTAGGAAGTTTCAACAATTTATACCCACCACCAGAAAACTGTGATAGTTGATGCTGATGCTGGCAATAATAGAAGAAAAATCATTTCTTTTGTTGGCGGGCTTGATTTATGTGATGGGAGATATGACACTCCGGTCCATCCTCTGTTCAGAACCCAGGATACAGTACACAAAGATGACTATCACAACCCCTCATTCCAAGTAATTCTTAATAACTTCTCCATTCTTAATGGTCACTGCTACAGCTGTAGATAAATTATGATGTGCTAAATGTTTTATAGTAAAACACATTAATCATAACAGGAGATGGAGAAAAAAAAAAAAAAGAAGAGATATTTGAACTTGCAATGAAAAGAACTTTTTTTTGAGTATACCAAAGGGGAACGGAAGATCGGCATTTTGATGGGTTGAGGTTATGCTAACTTCATCTCTAAATTTCGTATAAAATTGGTGTGCTCTAATACGTTTTCTTGTGAAACTTTTGGACAGGGCAATACCACCGGCTGCCCAAGAGAACCGTGGCATGATTTGCACTGTAAAATTGATGGGCCTGCAGCATATGATATTCTTACCAACTTCCAACAACGATGGTTAAAAGCTTCTAAAGCACATGGGATCAAAAAGTTAAAAATGCCTAGTGATGATTCATTACTGTTAATTGATCGCTTGCCTGACATTGTTGGTATATCTGATGTTCCTTGCCTTAGTGAGCATGACCCAGAATCTTGGCATGTACAGGTATCTTACACTAGTTTATTTCTGTTTCTGCATTTTCCACCTAAGGGTAAGAGAACTAAAACAATTTATATCAGGTTTTTCGGTCTATCGATTCCAGTTCTGTAAAAGCTTTTCCGAAGAATCCAAAGGAAGCTACTAGCATGGTGAAGAAAATTTCCTGCCAATTCTTTTTTTTTGGTTGTTTATTACCGCCCTTTACTTTTTCTTTTTAGGTGTTACTAAAGTTGATAAGCCACTTTGAATTTGTAGAATTTAGTCTGCGGGAAGAATGTTTTGATTGACATGAGCATACATACAGCATATGTGAAGGCTATTCGAGCTGCCCAACACTACATCTATATAGAGAATCAATATTTCATTGGTTCTTCATATAACTGGAGTTCATACAGAGAATTGGGTAAGAATTACTTTTATATAAACTTGCAAGGATGTATCTATAATATTTTGTCACAGTATTGCATTTGCTTCTGCTGCCTTGTTATTACAATTGATGTATTTCTATGCTGTTATTTCTTACTTTTTGTTCATTTTTTTTTTAATCAGTTGTACTACTACACTACTCTGTATTAGTTAATCTATTACTGTCTGTGCTCTTCCACAATTATCATATGGAAATAATGTATTTCTTTGCTGTGGTTTTTGTTTATGATGGCCCATATGCTGGCATTGAATGTTATGTTATTTGATCCCCCAGATCCATTCAGTGGCCTGCTGATTTCTATTCTGTGTACTATTGTGACTATACTTCTGATATGGCATGTATCAAAGGGCTAAATTGGTGGATGTTGTGTGGATTGGACATTACAGCTAGTGATGGTGGATGGTCTATGCTTGTGTGCAGGTTTTAGACAGCATTGTGATAGATGAACCTTTTAGAATACTGCTTGTCATGCTTGATTTGGCATTTTGACCTGGCTGTCTTTTCTTTATACAGTAATAAGAAAAGAAGTTTTCCTATCACTATCACCCCTTACTCTATGTAATTTATTTTTAGAGTTTTGTAAAGGGTAGTGTCCGTGAGAAGAGGCTATTTGGAGATATCTCTAGCTTCAATGTAGTTCTGAGAATAATATCGACTCCTGTTGATTCTTTTTTTTGATTTTTCATTTGCCACAGGTGCTAACAATTTGATTCCCATGGAAATTGCTCTCAAAATTGCTGAGAAGATCAAAGCTCATGAGAGATTTGCTGCATATATTGTTGTCCCAATGTGGCCAGAGGGCGTTCCAACTGGCGCTGCTACTCAGAGGATTCTCTTTTGGCAGGTGAATTCAGTTTGTGATTTAGGTATTGTATAAGTATAAGCAGCTTCATTACCCCCCCCCCCCTACCCCCACCCTCCTTCTTTTTGTGGGAAGTGAGGTGGGGGATCGGGATCTTCTGCAATAATAGAATTCTTATTTTTCCCCGCAATATAGTGTTGGATAGCTTCCACATGTACATATGGAGTGCAAATATTGGCACTACATTGTGAAATCATGAAAGGTCTGCTGCTGCAGCCTGTCATGAAAGTGTTCCAATTGAAATTTCAGATATGCAACACATTTGTATCTTGAAATATGCCATATTTTACTTTTGATCTTTTAAATTTGTTCTTCATTTTTCAATTAGAGAATTCGTCTTTTTCACTAGGACATAGGGTGTCACAGAATTACTGAGAATCAAAAGGCCAAGGAACAGGGTCTGGGAGTAAGATTTGAAGTGAAACATTTATATTTTAATCATCTTTATCATCAAAGATACAAAGAAATGCTTTAACTCTCAGCTTTTGCCATTCTCCTGTATCTCCATTCTGGCAGTCATAAACATCTGTAACCAACAGCTATGCTTCTCTTTGTTCGACAATGGCTGCAATCCCACAATGGTAAATTGGTAATAATAGCATGTGTACGTCCGGAAAAATAAAAGAGGGGGGGGGTTGTCTTTAATCTTTCTGCTTTGTTTTATTCCGCCATTGTTGTATAATTTGGTGGTCTCTTTGATTTTTTGGTAAGATACTTGCCCTTTCAACATACCTTTGATTTTTAATTTTTATTTGTTCAGATTTTGGTAGGGGAAGAAAGGATAGAACTAAATCATCCAGTTTCCTTAGAAGATAGAGAGGATTTCATGTTAAGGAAACTAGGCTTGACCACCCTTGAGTTTGAGAGTGTTGGTTGTTGTTGGTGTGTAGGCATTGTATTAATTTTGAGGATTAATCTGGGTTTTACTTCTTACTGATTAAACAGAGTTCCATAATAGTTTTCTTTTTGCCCTCTTTGCCTGAACCATATAGTTTAGTTAATTCAAAGATGTACAAATTTTTGTGCAGAACAAAACAATGCAAATGATGTATGAAACCATTTACAAGGCTCTGGTTGAGGTTGGCCTTGAGGAAGCTTATACGCCCTTAGATTACTTGAACTTCTTCTGTCTTGGCAATCGTGAAGCTCCAGATGGGAGTCCCGCGTCAGCTGGAGGTCCCCACCCTCCAAACAGTCCTCAGGTGGCCATTCATTTTCCCTTGAGACTACAATTTTTTGTTCTGAATGACTATGTAAATTCAAGCAGTCATCTTTTGGCTTCTGATTCTTTTAAACATTGACAAAGTTCTGCATTTCATTATTCTCTTTAAGCTTTGGTATTTTATCCCTCATGTCCATTGTTGCATCTGTGCATATGTAGGCTATGTGTCAAAAGAGCCGAAGATTCATGATATATGTTCATTCTAAAGGAATGATAGTGGATGACGAGTATGTGATTTTGGGTTCTGCAAACATCAACCAACGGTCAATGGAGGGAACCAGGGACACAGAGATTGCAATGGGAGCCTATCAGCCTCATTACACCTGGGCCAAAAAATCAGCTCATCCTTTTGGACAGGTATGACAAGTTCCAACTATCCACATAAGCTCCTGTATTGTACACCATATTATTTTAGTGCCTCTGTGGTTCTATAGTAGGGTGTCGTATAAGTATGGAACCATGTGCTGCAAATACTTGATTGGAGAAGATTAATTGACATGCTACTTGACCTTTGAATTATGAGTAGAAGAAATTTTTTTGAATCATTTGTTGGAACTTCATAAAAAATACATTCAAAGATAAAGCCCAAGCTCAACACTCAGAAATTGGGAAGTGAATATTTGGTAGTATACCATATTTCCATATGGAATAGAAAATATGTATATGATATGCTGTTTGCGAATAACTGAATAACTGTGTTCTGCAGATATATGGGTATAGAATGTCTCTTTGGGCTGAACATCTTGGACTTGTTGATGACTGCTTCACTGAACCAGAAACTATAGAATGTGTTAGAAAAGTGAGGGGTTTGGGAGAAATGAATTGGAGACAATTTGCAGCTCCAGAGGCCACCGAAATGAGGGGCCACCTCCTTAAGTACCCTGTTGAGGTTGATCGAAGGGGTAAGGTAAAATCTCTTCCGGGATGTGAAAATTTTCCTGATCTTGGCGGTAACATATGTGGCTCCTTCATTGGAATTCAAGAGAATCTCACCATCTGATGAACTTATTGCCACCACCTTGCAACAAATAACTGTTCAGGTTTTCAACAGATGCAACAAATTTTGAGACTGAGACGGAAGTTATAGCTTAGAGGCTAGAGTTAAACTTTGATTTATACCAATAGCTTTATTTTTAACTTGTATGTTTTCCGAGGATGTAATTAAGCATAGTGTTGGTAACATGGTTTTTCTTGGTGGATAATTTGTTGCCACCCATGCTTCACTATACATGAAGTCATGTACTGATAAAACCATATACAGGTAGGATTATCTGTAAAAGTGATGGTGTAGTGTAATAATCCATCCTATAATCAAATTGTTTTTGTCTTTAAGGCACTTCTTTAACTATGACCATTTTTAAAAATGTAAAGTATTATATATATTAAATGTTATAAAAGTTTGTTTTTGAACATTTGAAGCAAATTTAACAAGATACAACAAGATTGTCTTGTTTCACAACAGTAAATCCTAGCTATCAAAGGTTTGTGTTTAGCACCAATGCACCATGTTAAAATAAATGATCCAATATTGGAAAAATCTAGTAAATTTTAGCAAATTTGACAACTTTACACTAAATGGGACAATTCGAAACACAAATTGCACAACTAGCTCAAGAGATATTTACAAGTTTAGCATGTTTAGTATTCGGGTCTATGTCCACCCGTAGTCCAAGCTTAGCTAGTTCAGGAACCTCTACAGTTCCTTGCATCTCCAAATCAGCCACCATCTGCTGGTTTTCGGCATTACCTTGCAGAATATTGCTTGCACACCATATGCCCCATTCCCTTAAGAAAGGATTGTCTTCATCAAGAACACATTGCTGTAAAAGAAGAATAATCCCATTCTTTTCTCTCACTTCAACTTGTACATACTTTCTCCCAAAAGAACAATTTGCAATGACTGCAACAATATCTCTTCTAAAGCCCTTGTATGGACACACCTTTGATGGCTGAGAAGTAAGACCTTGATTCTCACCAGGTTTCATGGATTTCCTAATAGATGATGGTAGCTCAAGTTCACGGAGGAGAGATAAGAGCAAGTCCAAGAGGCCCCTCGAAACCAACGAATCCACAGTATCCTCTGGAACTTCTTCAGTATCAGCAACTTGAGGTTTCCCCTGTGCACATATATCTCTCAAAACAGTGAGTGAATATCCGAGGACATCAATGGTAGAAATGCCTGTAGGCAGACCAGATTCGCCTCTTGTGTAAAAGTCAACAGCTTTGACAGCTTTCTCAAATATGCCAAGAACAAATAGGGCAAGCTCAGGACCAACATGAATCTCCTTTAGTCGCTCATTCAAGATTTCGGAGAGGATGCGCAAAAGGAAAGCTAGTTCTGTAGTAAAATTTATACCTCTACTTTCATCATTGCCTAGATTATCAAAGCCACCATTTAGACTCGTGAATAATGCAGAAAAATGAGATTCCTCCAAACAAATTCTTGAAAGAATTATCTTTAGCCAGTCTTCTCCAAAACCAACTGGTAGAGATGTTTAAAAAAAACACCAATTAAAGACTAAACATCAAAATATTTTGGAAGTTCAGAAGTTATGTGATTACCTTCTGACGCTGTCTGAATGATTTCTGCCATGATAGCCAATCCTTGAGTTCTACAAAGTTCGGGAAACAGTTTAATGCTTCCATCGCTACAAGTGTAAATAATCATACACAAAGGATCACAAGTTTCTCTCTTGCGAATTCTTGCAATTTTGAGAAACAACTCAGGGAAAAACTGGTCCCATATTGCACACTGGTGCTTCTCCCCAGCAAGTGAAACATTGGCTACCACCTGTAAGGCTGTACGTATAATTGCAACACCCGAATCATCAATATCAAACCCCACCACATTGATTGCACTAGAAACAACTCCAAGACCATTACACTCAATGAACAAGTTCTGATTCTCTACGTCTCCTGCACAAAGGTTCCTAAGGAGGCGAAGAGACAACAATAGAAAATGATGTGCCGATAAATGAGGTATAGACTGTATTAATTGGAGTACAGCTGGGAGTATACGCTTCGATGCAAGATCTGACCGGCCATCCTCAGTTCTCGAAACCCCTATAAGACTTTGTAGGGCTTCATTCAACGTTGAAGAATTTGAAGCCTTTAACAAAGGCTGCAGAATATCTTCTGGTATGTATATTTCCCCAGACAATGCAGCATCCATTTAACTACACAATTTTCCAAAATTTATACTAATATTAAAGTTTCTCAAATTCAATCATTTCCAAACCAATCTCATGACTCAATCACACTACATTAATAAGGCAATGATAAAATATTAAATAAAAAAAAAAATCCCATATTTTACAGAATATATCAACCATCAAATTCTGAAAATAATATCGTACACTCGAGACCATGATACACATCCTATCCCCGAAATCAACATAGATTATTGAAATGTTAAGATTATAATACAAATTGATCAAAATAAGGGGCAATCAATTCCAAAATGACCTAAAATTTCAATTTTGCAGGAGAAAGCTCTCTGCTTTCCACTCTTGGCTATCCATAATCCAAGAAAACATCATTTATTATGGCAAATATCTTCTAATTTCGTAGTTCAATCCTAACCAAATTTGATTCAATTATCGCATAATTTTAGGGATATTTGATTCAATTATCACTCATCATTTTTTTTTTCTTCTAATAACATAATCGCTGGTTATGATCTTTCATAATCTTAGCAATTAGAACCAATAGTTCAGATTTTCGAATCCTAACCTAGATTGTGAAATTGATACGATGATTACGAAAAGAAACAACAACTCACCTCAGAAGCTGCTTCAGTGGGGGAATACAGGTATTTCAATGGAGAACGTCAAGTGCGCTTCAATGGAGAACGAACTGAGAGAAACAGGAGGAGGAGGTAGGGCTACGTACTGCCTAGTGCCTACTCATTGTTGAAAATCGGAGATTATATCAACAATTAGCCATTTAGCCCAACCCAGCAACCCCTAATTCCTTAACATCAAAACAATTCACGGTTTTTTTTTCCAATATTTGCGAGTTAGGTACTTGAGAGTAGGACCGTAAGGGGAGGGTAATGCAAGTTAAGGTACTTGGGAGTAGGGGGGAGGGTAAAGATCTTTACCCCAACATCAAAACAATTTGGGCCCTTTTCTTTTGAACTTCTAGACAGAGCAGAGCAAAAATTTATTATTATTATTATTATTATTATTATTATCGCATTATTTTATTATTGTTATTATTATTTTTATTTTTAATAATATTATTATTATCATTATTATTATTACTATTAATATTATTATTATCGCATTATTATCATTAATTATTTATTATTATTATTATTATTATTATTATTATTATTATTATTATTATTATTATAAGAGAAAGACTTGTGACGGATATTACGCTGCTGCAGTTAGGGTTCTTTCGTCATCTGGTCTTGCCCGTAAAATGATGCTACTTTTGTACATTTACAAGCTAAGCATCCTTCCTTTCCGAATCCTATATTACCGGATATCCCTGTTGATCATCACCTTATTGCTATACCTACTGTTGTTTTAGACCAGATTAGGGGTTTTCCGCGTGGTACGTCATGCGGTAGAGACGGCTTGCGTGCTCAACACCTTATGGATTGCTTAGTGGTGCTGCAGTTGCTATTTCAGGTGAGGAGGACTCTATTACGCAGGTGGTTAATCTCTTTCTCGTTGGGAAATGTCCTGCCGAGTTGGGAGAATATATTACTAGTGCTCCTCTCACGCCACTTGTTAAACCTGGTGGTGGTATTCGGCCTATTGTTGTAGGTACCGTTTGGAGGCGACTGGTTTCAAAGGTTGGCGCTGCTTTAATTGGTCCACATTTGGGAAGTTATTTAGGAGATCTTCAGTTTAATTTGGTGTTGGGGTGCCGGCGGGTGGTAAGGCTATTCTTCATGCTGTTAATCGTTTGGTTGAGGCTCGTGGTGGTGATGTTGGCCCTTCTATGTTGCTTGTGGATTTTCAGAATGCCTTTAATTTGGTTGACTGTTCAGCTATGTTGCGTGAGGTTCGTCTCCATTGTCCAGCTCTTTCGCGTTGGGTTGAATTCTATTACTTTTCTCCTGCCAGGTTGTTTTATGGGGAGCATACCTTATGGTCATGTCAAGGAGTGCAGCAGGGTGATCCTCTTGGCCCTTTGCTTTTTGCTTTGGTTCTTCATCCATTGGTGTGCTGAATCAGGGATCCTTTTGACTTATGTTTGCAGGCTTGGTATTTGGATGACAACACTATCATTAGTGACACCTTAGTAGTAGGTAAGGTTATGGAACTGATTTTGGTGGAGGGACCTCGTCTCGTCCTCTATGTCAACGTTGAGAAAACGGAAGTTTTCTAACCCTTGGAGGACCCTCGTAGCCATCTGTAGGTGTCTTTCCTCCGGATATTGCTCATTCTGTGCATGGTGTTAAGTTATTTGGTGGTCCTGTCAGTGCGGATTCCTCTTTCTGTGGTGAGCTTGTTTCGCAGAGAGTGTCGAAGACCATTGTGCTAATGGATGTTGTTGCTAACCTCGATGATCCCCAATGTGAGTTGTTACTTCTTCGTGCGTGTACTAGGGTTTCCAAACTCTACTTTGTTAAGCGCACTTGTACCCCTCGTCTTTTTGAAGCGGCCCAGACTTCTTTTGATGTGGCTCTTCGGGCTTCTTTGGAGCGCATTGTAACTGCTTCGGGGCCTGATTTTGGTGATTGGCAATGGCGACTTGCCACCTTACCTTTTGCTTATGGTGGACTGAGTGTCTATTCAGCGGGTGATGTTCGGCACTATGCTTTCCTTGCGTCGCGTTTGCAGTCTTCTGGTCTTCAGGCTATACTTCTTCGCAATTCTGGTATTGTTGGTCCAGGACCGGCCTTCGATGGTGCTCTTAGTTTTTTTAATAGGACTGTGGAGACTGACCTTATGAGTAACCCTAGTGAGATCGCAGCCCCCAAACTCATGAAGAAATTGACAGATATATATTTCACGAAGGTCACTGCATATGCAGATCTACTTTCTCCTTATCTTCGCGTCAGGTTGCCTTATGGAAGTCCCAGCAGGGGGATCACACTTTGGCCTGGTTGCGAGCGGTCTCGATATTAGGTTTGGGTCAGACTATGAATGGTAAGACTTACCGTTGTGTTCTTTGCTACCGGTTCGGTGTTCCTTTGTTCTTCGTTTCGACACCGTGTTCTGCTTGCTCAAGGGTTTTTGATGGGGATATGTATGGGGATCATGAAGTGTCTTGTGCTAGGATGGTGGGTATTAAACATCGGCACAACGTTGTTCGTGACACCCTTGTTGATATTTGTTTTTGGTCTGGGATTTCTGCAAGAAAGGAGGTTAACGTTGGGTTGACTGGAGGGAACGACGGGGCTCTTCGACCAGCAGATGTGTTGCTTTATTCCTGGGATAGAGGCCTTGATGTATGTGTTGACTTGACGGGTCTTCTCCTTTGACTCAATCTGGGTTGTTTGAAATCGTTACTGGTCGTGTTGTATCGGCTGCGGCTCAGCGGAAGCGTGACAAGTATGGGGCGCATTGCAGGGCTATTGGCTATGGTTTTCATTCTTTCTCCTTTTCTTCATTGGGGGGAATTAGAGAAGGATGTTGTACAGGACGAGCAATATTTGGAGGAAAGACACCGACTAGACGGCTACGTGGGTCCTCTGAGGGCCAGAAAACTTCCGTTTTCTCAACGTTTACATGGAGGCCGAGACGAGGTCCCTCCACCAAAATCAACTCCATAACCTTTCCTACCACCAAGGTGTCACAAATAATAGTGCCGTCATCCAAATACCAAGCCCGCAAACATAAGTCGAAAGAATCCCTAATTCGGCACACCAACGGATGGAGCACCAAAGCAAAAAGCAAAGGGCCAAGAGGATCACCCTGCTGCACTCCTTGACATGACCTTAAGGTATGCTCCCCATAAAACAGTCTGGCCGGAGAAGAGTAACAGAATTCTACCCAACGCGAGAGAGCTGGACAACGGAGACGGACCTCACGCAGTAAAGTCGTACGATCAACCAAATTAAAGGCATTCTGGAAATCCACCAGCAACATAGAGAGGCCAACATCACCACCACGAGCCTCAATCAAACGATTAACAGCATGAAGAATCGCCTCACCACCGCCGGCACACCAACAACAAACTGAAGACCTCCTAAATAGCTTCCCAGATGTGGACCAATTAAAGCAGCCCAAAAGGACAGGGCCTTGGTAAAACGTAGAGCAGAGCAGAGCAGATTTCAGCAGAGCAAAGCAGAGCAGATCAAAAGAATAGAGCCTTGGTAAAATGTACTTTTATTACGTACAATTATTTGACTTTCGTACATAGTTTTGACTTTTGAGGTGTTTTGATCATTTCAAAAGTATTTTTTTTTGCAAATAATATGACTGCAAAATAATTATACAGAGTATTCAGTTTTTTTGTGAAATTTAATTATTAGTTTGCTACAATATAAGAATCATACACTGTAATATTGAGTACTATGTAATTAATACGAAGTACTTCCTTCATTCTAATTTAATTGACATATTTTGACTTTTGCCACTATTCACATAAGTTTCTTTGACTTTATTTTGTGATTTAATCTTAAGAAAAAATATAGTTGATTAGGATCTTGTTTGATTCGGCTCAACGTCTACCTTCCAAATATCAAATTTTTATAATATATTGTTTTACATAACTAAAGATATTATTTGTTAGCGCACCTAAAAGAAATGTGTCAACTAAAATGAAACGGGGAAAGCATATATGTTTATGGAGTCAATGATATCATATTATTTAAGTGATAGAATAAATGAAAATTCATTGGCAATAAATATTAGCTCTCATTATTGGTAAATCATACAAGATTGATTATTTATCATATGCCATTTTTCTTAAAAAAAAAAAAAATTGATACAAAGATTGTCATCAAAACAGCAGCTTAAATGCTTAATCTTCAGCACTATGATCCAGACATGTAAGTATACCGTGTTTGGGCTCCGAAAATCAGGTCGACTAATTTTTCTGCATGAAGTAGAAATCATTAAAACGCATATTAGAAAATTTTCACAACAGCAAAAGTCCACAACAGTGATTATTTTATCCTATATCATCCGTCTAACTTCAAAATGTCACGAAGTTCTTAGGATCACATGAGAAGCAAGTAATTTTTATGGAGGAGAATAAATTGAAGTGGTAAAACTAAGTTTGCAGGGATGGGGGTGAAACAGAAAATTGATATGAAATCGCACCTGTGAGTAATCCTACAACAGGAATAGGTTCCAACACCTTTTGGGTACTTTCAAGCCTTCGTCTGTAAACATAACACAAGTACAAACCGCTCAGATACATATCTTTACTTTCAGAGAAATTTAAGAACATTACAGATGACTAAAACACCGAACCTGGTATAAGTGCAAAAGAATGGATCCCTCATAATATACAGTGCCCACAACACTTTCCGCCTTCTTAGCTGCAATCCAACACGCAACAAATTCAATACTAAGCTTCATGCTAAAAAACCTTTAAGAAAGAGGTTGGTTAATTAAAGATAATGTATAAAATTGTTAAAAAAAGAGAACAATTTATGACCTCGTCCTTCTCAGCTACAGAAAGATTAGTCTCTTTCTGTGCACTTGTCCCCTCTTTTGATTTTGATGCTAGTGAGCTAGCGCTTGAACTAACCAGGTCCACGGCTAGTGAAATGAGCCATGGTTTCCACGAACGAATCCCGTATTTTCTGATAAACCATACATAAATGAGAGGCCTCAAGATAAATAGTGTCTCCCCCATCAGAAACAAGCCACCACGAAGACCCTTCTCTGACAATATCGAAGAAAGTGTTGGTCTTTTAATCACTAAATCTGTAAAAATGCCACACATGAATAACTGGTCGATTTTTCAGATATGAAATGATAAGAGCCAAACTTAAAGTTCCAGATCAGTAAATACTTGGAGTGTTTGTGATTGCTCCTGGCTGTTGGGTCCTTCTAAGCCATGTCGGATCATAAACCATCCTAGCATTTTCTCCAAACCTATTCAATGCGGCAAGTGCCTTCCCTTCATGATTCCATGGATTTTGAATGTAATGATTGTTGAGGTATGCAGGCCTCTGATCTCCACCAGGTTTTGCCAAATCTCCAGGATTATTTTGAGGATTTGAGGGATCATCAATGTTTGGTGTTTCACCACCGTGTAGAAGCATCTTGTAGCCACTATCTCGAAACAATGCTAATCTCAGCAAAGCCCTGAAGCAAGTTGCACACAATATATTAAACATGTAAAAAATCAATAGGATTATGCAGGTACAGAAGATGAAGAGCTGCACACAAACTTACTTAGAGGCCTCTGTAATCAAGATAAAGTTCCACTTTTTGTCATCTCCATACAATTGTTGCGCCACAACTTCAACCAATGTCTCTGCTTCCTTCAAAGCAGATATACACAACGAAAAAGGAAATGATGATGATGTGGGCACTCGCCATTGTGCTGGTGTTGGTGTTGTCTCAATTATATGTTCATTGATTGCTGTAAGTATGCCCAATATCGAAGTGACTGTATGCAAATCATCAAACATTATCTAATTAGAAGACCACTTGATATATCCTAGGAAAAGGCAGCGAGGAGTGTAAAACCGCACCAAAAGCAATTGGTAAAAGCTAGTGAGAAGAACTTAAAGGTTACCAAAGTTTCACAAAACCTGCTTCTGGCCCAATTTCTGAAGCAGAAAAGCGTTCGGGAAGAAGCCATGTCAATCCCTACACGAAGACGAAGAAGAAAAGACGTCAGAATACAAAAAACCAAGTGACAACCCACAATATCCGTTATCATTTGTACTTAATTTCTAAAGAAAAATTAAGGACAGATGAAGATACTGTCAAAATGCAGGACAAACTCAGCCCTTCGTCAGCCAGTCAAGGAGTGGACAAGGAAAAATGTTCTTCAGTATAAAAGCAATAAGCAATGAGTGGAAAAGGAAAAAAAAAGTTCTTCACTATACGATTAATGAACAACGACTGCAAGGGTAATACTCATGATTGTAGCTACATATTTGGGATCCAAGAAGATTAAGAGATTTTGTAAGGCTATAACATACACAACACACAATTGTGAACTGGATACAAATTGCACTCAGTGAATGTCTTATATGGGGAGAAGGAGATAAATTTACATATAAATTACTTCTTGAAACTAAGCCATTTGACCAGCAGAACACTGATAATCATTATACTTCTGATATTAGCGTTGGTTGGAAACTCAGAGTCTGCAACAAGTCCCACCAGCATCACTTATTCTACAAAGCATATTGTTTGTCAATGCTGCTCCAGGGAGTCAATACAAGACCTTGAATACCATACAGACATGATACGGCATATAAATATGATACTATATATGTTAATCTTCCTGCAGAACTCTCTCAAGAGCAAAAAATTGATCCCTAACCTGAATTCCCCAGCTGATAATCCATCTAAATATCAACTAAACTTGGACAATCCACTGATGATGATGAAACAAGGGCTCAAAATTATTCATCTAATACCAACTAAACTCGAACAATCCACTGATGATGATGATAAAAAGGGCTCAAAATAATTCATCTAAATATCAACTAAACTCGAACAATCCACTCCTATTTGTACTCCTACACAACTTCCATACAGAGAGTAATAATCAAAATCCGCTTATACACCGCCTACACGCGCGCGCACACAAACACAAACACACCCACCAACATTTCTGATTGTATAACTTAAGCCTACCAAATCCTAAAGCTTCATTAATCACATCAAATTTAATACAATATACTCAATTTATTATTAAAACTACACATCCCAATCAATATTCACACAGCTAATTACATACTCCAACAAATTTCTGAGAATTAACAATCTCAGACCACAAAATCATAAATAAAAGACCAATGCACAAACCTGCAGCATAATCAACATAAAGTTTCATCCTTTCAGCTAAACTATGCTAAAATTGCAAAACCCATGATCCCTAAAGTTCCTAACTGTTAAAATATTCAATAATTAGCAATAAAAATTACAAAAATAAAACTTACATTAGCAAGAGATTCCAAGGAATGAACATAATCTTTGTTTTGGCGAACCCAATTCTTGTAAGCCTCCATCTTTACCAAATACTTACAATTTAATTGACGCCAAAACAAAAAAAAAAAAACAGTACTTTCTAATTTGTAAGAAAATGAAGATGAAACCCTAACTCGGACTCACTGAGTCATCTACCTCCAACTGCAAATCTGTAATACTTCCAAAGTCCCAATACTATTACAACTGTACAAATTAATTTTTTTTTTTAAATTTTGGTTTAATTTCCCTTTCAAGGGTATATTGGTCCTTTCCTTTTTTGCACGTGAGTATTTAGGTTGGTACAAAACCGACGTCGTTTAGTAGCAGAGTAAGACCAACGCTAAAACCCTGCAAAAGTATCAAGCTTTCATTCCATCTTCTTCTCAACTCATCATGCAACTCACTCTTGAATTTGGGTATTTTCTCTCTCCTCAATTTATGTTTCTATTTTCAGTTTTTTTTCATGGTTAATTATTATGTTATTTTTTCATGTTTCCCTAAAATCTTTAGTCTTAAATAGAATTAGTGATTATTGAATCATGAAAAATTGTAGTGAATTTGGTTATGGAATTGATTTTCTTGTATAACGATATATGGAATTTAATTATTGAAATTTTAGGAATTTGTGAAGATTAAGGTTATATGTATGATTAATGGGAGTTAAGTTTAGTCCTTTCTCAACTGTATTGTTTCCAGTCTGCTTCCCTGAAAAATGTGAGTTCCTGAAGTTTGAATAGTGATATAGGAATTACATTGGTTATATTGGTTGGATTAGGGCCATAATCATAGAAATGGTAAAATCAATTTATGGAAATGCTTATTCTTAGCTCTAGGTTTGTTGGCAACCGATTGCTTCATAAATGTTAGCTTCGCGCTTGCACCTTTGTTGTAATTGGCGATGAATAGATACAAGTATATTCTTATGAGAACCCCTTTTGTTGATGTTGTATGATTGGAACTGCTTGAAACAAATAGCTACTTCGTTCGTCTTTTACAGTGTGTTTGGATAGATTAGGGGGGAGGAAAAGAAGGGGAGGGGGAAAAGAAGGGGTGGGAAGAGAAGGGGAGGGGAGGGAAGAATGAAGAGTTTTCCTTCCAAATCTCTCAATTGTTGGAGAGATCAATTTCTTGCAATTTGATCCCTTCATTTTTTTCCCTCCAATTCTCTTCCTTCCTCATTTGTTATCCAATGAGAGATTATCTATCCCTCAATTTCTCTTCCCTTCCTTTCCCTCCATTTCCTTCAATCCAAACAAAGTGTTAAAGATTGCCCTGTCTCCAATTTTCACTTTAATTAGAGTTTTATTGAGTGGGAAGATAGATTTGTTTATTACGAGTACTATGTAGGATGATAAGTAGAGAGCAATTGTAGGGACCATGCCAACTAAATTGGAGATGGGGGCAATCTTTATGTGATGACCCAAGCAGAAAATTAGGGTATTCTTTAAGGGACAATAAACAAATATTTGGAGTGATAGAGTGTTGTAGAAAATACTTCATATCTTGTAATAATACCTATTTTGGCGTTGGATAAACATGGGTTATTGTTCTAGAAGGCTAGAACAATGGAATATGAGTGCAATTGAGGATTTGATACCTTATCTATTTAGCCAAAGTAGTGTGAGACCTCATGTGAAGAAAATGCTCGTCAGGTCCACTCAGAAATCCTAAGGATGTGGAGGATGGTTCTACATGTGGTATATTTGAATGTAAACATCAGGTACGTCGTTTTGAAGTTGATTAGAAGCACCTGTTTGACGTATAGGTGAATCAATGTTCAATCTGTGGTACACGCTGAGCAATTGTACTGAGTCTCGGCCACATTGTAAAGGTTTTTGAACTTAACATGACCGAGATGTTAGGCCACCACAGTCACGAACCATCCATATTTACCATAAAAGTGGTTTCATGCACAATAATGTGTTCGTGACCGCATCCAAAATTCAAAACCGTGCTGCTGAATTATTGCAATCTGAACAACCAATTTCATGATTGATTGAGTCTCTCTAATGCTTAGCGAAGTGGGTAGAGTATGGGGTAGAGAAAAGTAAATGGATTGGCTGAAGTTATGTGATGTATTTGCAAGAGACAGTTCTATATACTTTGATATAGGGAGGTCTAAATATATTGAAGGCATCCTTTGCTGAAAGATTCCAGCTAGAGCATTAGTGTGGCTGCTGGGGCATAGCAACCCTTTACATTTTCAAGTGTGGCTAGAATGAGATATTGATTATCCAGCCAGCCAGCCTTGTAAATTTTCAGAGTGAGGGACTGAATCTTTGTGAATTGCATGGAATGTAGGATCTGTACTTTTAGGGTTTTAGGCTTAGCTACAAGGTTTATGCTGTATTAGCTTGTAACTTTTGAGATAACAAATGCAAAGTACTTACTAGTCAGGTATTTCCATCTTATCTTTTGGTCAGCTTAATATTCATGTTTCAGTCAAATCTATGCAGTGACGTTTAATAAGCTATGCCTCCTGGAAAGATGCTTTCTTGTTTTGAGATGTCTAAACCCTTTTTATAGATGCTTTATGTTGCCATTCACTCGTTTATACCATTTTCTGTAATTTTGAGTAACTTGTTTAGGATATAAGTCAAATTACAGATTGATTTATATACTTCTCCGTTGTGTTGCGAAGGGTCTTTTGATTCAAATCACTTGATGTTTTGTTTTTCTTCCTTATAATATATTATTATATCTAGAATATATTTTCCTTTATGTGATATTTTCTGCATAGAACACTATCTGTGGTCTTCTTTTATGCATTATCTCTAAACTTTGGTCTCATTATGGTGGCTTTCTGTGAAGAGGGGGCCTAGAGCTTTTGTGCGAATCCAAAAAGGTCCACCATGTCAATGTCAACCTATCAGATGGAGAAGAGAAAGTGAGTTTCTAATTGACACCTTCCATCTTCAAAAAGCATTTTGTAAAAGAAAAGGAAACTGGGGAGAATGAGGATTACAAATGCTAGTGTAAGTTTTGATTTGCTTCAATTGACCTGCTTTTCATGTTATTTGCAGCTAACCATGAAAAAATTGCTGTCATGGGTTAAAACAAATCTTATAAAAGAGAGGCCTGAGATGTTTATGAAAGGAGATACTGTGTAAGCTCTGAAATTTTTTCCCTTTCTTAACTGTAGTTATTACTCCGTACTTAGCATATTAGCGTGTCCTATCATCAGCTATATTTCACTTTCTGATGAGAAGATCTATTTGATTGGCCTGTCCCAGTTGAATGGGTTTTGGCAGAATTTCTGCCCTGGCCTGAATCATCAGTTTCAGCCAAAATTAGTCATTGGCTTGCTTGGCCTAATCTGTCCTGCACCAATTTTACTGGCTTTGGGCATGGGCCAGAATTTCAGGCCCTGATTAAACTTTTTTCAGGCCAAAGCCTGCCCTTGTCCATGTTCACCTCTGCTGTTGAGTGTTGAGTACCAAGGCTAAAGTCGGTGAATCAAGACTAATTATTTGTTGTTACATAGCTTACATGTGAATTTTACTAGTACAAGTCTTATGACAATAGCTAAAAATATCTCGTAGCACTATTCTGTTGACTGTCATCAATTTTAACGTCTCATAAAATCACAACATTCAACTGCAGGAGACCCGGAGTTCTTGTGCTGGTGAACGACTGTGACTGGGAGCTTAGCGGTCAGCTTGACACCACACTTGAAGAGAAAGACGTGGTAGTCTTTATATCTACCTTGCACGGCGGCTAATGCTAATACCTGTGTTCTGTATTCTACTTGATCATAAGACAAACAAACATTGTTAGAGAGTAAATTTCATTAAGATGTATCCTACGAACTTGGAGATAGTGATCAATTTCCCTTGTACTGTTTACTGATTATTACTGCTACTAAGGTATACAAATCAATGAAGTGGGACGGTGTTTTGGCGCCACATTTTGTTCGAGTGTTTTGTGTAATTATCAATTTTCATTTTCTTCTTGTGATAAATTATGAATTTCCCGTTTCCAGTCAATCAAAGAAGTGTGTGTTAACTTGGAATGTGGAAAAAATTCAGTTGTCCCCCCAAAAAAAAAAAAAAGAATTTGTTGAGAGTGGGATTTGAACCCACGCCCTTTCGGACCAGAACCTTAATCTGGCGCCTTAGACCAACTCGGCCATCTCAACGTTGTGATCATGATTTTCTCAAGAAAGCATTTAACACGTTTTAACTTTAACCTTTTAAATTTAATACGTATTGTACAAATCCATACTTATAGTTAATTAAATTTCATACACATTATTTTGTTTTCCTATTACTATAATGCATGTATCCCATCCCATCACGAGGTGATAAAAAATCGGGCCGGAATACTTTTATGCATAAAATTTTGTGCCCAACCCCATAAAATAGTGTTGGGCTTTTTTGGGTTTTGAACCAAAAATGCAATTTTAGCCTTGTTCAAACCCGTATTTTTTCGAGTTGGGCTACCAGGGCGGACCATTGATAATCACCTCTAATCCTACCATATATCTCCTTGATTGCGACATTTAGTTGACCTCCACGTGGTAATTGGGTGCTCTATATGACTTAATTAACAACTGATATCTAAAGTATTATTTTCTCTATTGACGTGTGAAATTTGTATGTATTATCTCTTAAAAATATTACTCGTAAATTATTATGATTATTTTGGATACAAAATTCTTAAACGTTAAATATTATTATCTTGTATGACTTTGTATTATATAAATAAATAAATAAATAAATAGATATAAAATAAAAGAGCTCATATATGGAAATTTATCACTAGTCTTATCTAGTAAGATAATACATATGACGGTTGATTATTTAGCACAATTTTAATATAATAGGAAACTAATGTTATTATCCTCTTGAAAAAATAACCTCTATTGGTTTAGTAAATTTTCACTAGCCGACTTTCCATATAGTGATATAATTACGTGTAGTATAATTGAAATCCTTTTATTTGTGTATAAATAGGCCAAATTAGCGCTAAAGTTTCATACACAATACTCGTTCTTTGTTAATCCCTTTTTTTGTTGGTATTCTTACGTACAGAAATTATAATGGCTAAACTCAACAAAAAATTTGATAGTATTATAAGCAAAATGGCATCATTAAGTTGTGTTTCTAATCCTAAGAAATCAAGAAGCAACATGAAGAAGCAGATCAAAACCAGTACGTCTTCAACTCCGGCTTATTCTACTAATAAAGGTGTCGCGGCTAATCAAGGTGTGGTAAAAATTACTCCGGCGAATCACCGCGGCGACAACTCGTGTCTTCCCAATAATGTCCCTGCTCGAGTAGCTATGCCCTCTTATTGTCATAAATTTAGTGCTAGGCTATTGAATAATATGTATAAGCTTAGCATGCGTGCATGACTTTCTTTAAGTCATTAAGGGTAATTAACTAGTTTGAATAATGTTCTAATTCGATCTCTTGAGCATTATGTTGGTGTACGTACTTAGGAAAATATTTTGTAAGCAGATATTTGTTATTAATCAATTCTAACTTTTGAGTTTTGACTTACTTTTGGATGCATGAGGTTTTTGTTTTTCTTGATTTTTGGCTTAACAATAGAGTTGTTTGAATTATCAAGGTTTAAGTACCAAAACTATTAAATGAGTTTGAATAATGTTTGGACGTTTAGGTTGATTTTGAGTTGGGTCAAATTCAATTTAATTACCAAAACTATTCCCAAATTATAGTCTTATTATTATAATAATAATAATAATAATAATAATAATAATAGTCTTATTATGAGAGAATAACAAACGTTGATTGTTGAAGTCAACATCAAATTCAAGTTACGTGATTTTAAGTAGAATTTTGGTAATAGGTCATGAATTTTAGTTTAATGTAATTGAATATGAATCAAGTTTTGCTGGTGAGTCATATTGAATTTGATCGTCAATAGGCTTTTCTAGTGAAATTAATAATTATTAGACACATTATTTATTGTTGGATCAGTGAACAAAATTAAGTAAAGTCAAATTCAGTGTAACTTCATAATTTCATAGTGTAGGTGTTAAGTCGAAGTTGATTGCTCTTTAACAATAGCAATTATTAGTTCCTAATAGGAAATACAACACTATTAGTAAAAATAAAACACGAAGAATTGATCAATACTATTAGTTGTGCTATATCACAATATTATTTAAAAATATGTAGATTGTAGGTTAAGAGAATGATAAATTCCTCAACAAAATATTTAAACACTTCTCAATCTTTAACCTTTAGTACGTATTGTACAAATCCATACTTATGGTTAATTAAATTTCATATATAACAATATTTATTTGTTTTCCAATTACTATAATATATCCCATATTTGCATCCCATCACATATCTCCTGAATTGCCACATTTAATTGACCTGGCCTCCATGGGCTAATCGGGTGCTCTATATGGCTTAATTTTCATTATTTATATAAACTTATTTTTTCTAAATTAAACTTATTTATAGTTAAAAATATTTTTTTTTCTATTGACATGCATGTGGAATTTGTATGTACTATCTCTTAAAAATATTACTCATAAATTATTTGATTATTTTGTAAAAGTGATAATAAATATTACAATACTACATACTTCGTACTATCTTAGTAGTAATATCTAAAATATAAAATCGAATTCTGCCAAGAAAAAAAAAAGTTAATTTATGAAAACTTATTATTACTAATCTTATCTACTTACCAAGCCAATACTACTGCCGGTTGACTTATTGGACTTAAAACAATTTTTATAAAATAGGAAACTGATATTTATCCTCTTAAAAAATATCCTGTATAAATTTATTTATTTTTAAGAAAAAAATATCCTTTATAATCATGTAGTAGAATTTTATTGGTTTAGTAATTTTTCTCTAACAACCGACTTTCCATAGAATTACGGGCAGTCCAAATTTGTGTATAAATAGGCCAGTTAATTTGCGCTAGATTTTCATACACAATACTCCTTCAGTCCTTCTTTATTAATCCCTTTTTTTTTCTTGGTGTTCATACGTACAGAAATTATAATGGCTAAACTCAGCAAAATTCTTCATAGTATTAGGAGTAAAATGGCATCATTAAGTTGTGTTTCTCATCCTAAGAAATCAGAAAGCAGCATCAAGAAGAAGCAGATCAAAACCACTACGTCTTCAACACCGGCTTCTTCTACTAATAACGGTGTCACGGCTAATCAAGGTGTCGCAACGATAACTCCGGTGAATCACAAAGGCAGCGACAACTGGCCGTGTCTTCCCAAACTCCCTGCTCCAGTTGTTATGCCCTCTTATTGTCACAAATTTAGTGCTCGGCTATTGAGTAATGTGTATTAGCTTAATTAGCATGCATGACTTTCTTGAAGTCATTATTATGTTGGTGTACGTACATAGGAAAATATTGTGTAAGCAGAAATTTGTTATTAATCAAATCTAACTTTTGAGTTATGACTTACTAGGTAGTTTTTCTTGATTTATGGCTTAACAATCCAGTTGTTTGAATAATCAAGGTTTAAAAGTCTAGGTTGATATCGAGTTGAGCCATATTCAATTCAATTACCAAAACTATTCCCAATTTATAAATTTAAAAACGGCTTTTAATATATAGTATAGATGAAAGAATAATAATTATCAAACATTGATTGCTTAGGTTAACATCAAATTCTAGTTACGTGGTTTTAAGTAGAATTTTGGTATTAGGTCATGAATTTTAATTTAATGTATGTAATTGATTATGAATCAAGTTTTGCTGGAGAGTCATATTGAATTCAATCATCAATAGGCTTATTAACTGAAATTAATAATTATTAGACATATTTATTGTTGGATCAGTTATCAAAATTAAGTAAAGTGAAATTTAGTTTATGTAATTTCATAGTGTAGGTGTTAAGTCGAAGTTGTTTGCACTTTAACAATAGTAATTAGTTCCTAATAGGAAAAACAACACTGTTAGTAAAAAAAATAAAACACCGAGAATTGATCAATAGATTCAATACTATTAGTTGTGCTATATCACAATATTATTAGTTAAAAAACCAATTGGTAGTTGGTGTAGTGGTGATTGGGGCTACACTTAGTAGGGAGGACGCGTGTTCGATCCCCCGCAGCAACAATTGGGAGAAGACTGGAACCTAACCACCCAAAACTCCTCGAATCCGGATTAGCCTAAAGGGTGAATCAGGCGGAACACCAAAAAAAAAAAAAAATCAATATTATTTAAAAAACAATTTTTAAAAATATGTAGATTGTAGGTTAAGAGAATGATAAATTCCTCATGAGAATATTTAAACACTTCTTAATCTTTAACCTTGTCCTCAATTTTTTTTTTTTTTTAACCTTTTAGTAAGTATTATACAAATCCATACTTATAGCTAATTAAATTTCATAGCCACATGACTATAAGAAATTCGACTTTGGGCAACGACTAAACTCAAAGCACAAAACCTATATTTCGTCGCCCACAGTCTTGGGCGACGAATTGGGCCTAGACATGGGCTCGAAGCCCATTATATATTGGGCGATAAATTACTAATGCATTGCACAAAGTTGATTATGTGCAACGAATTGGTTAGTTGCCTATGTACTGTATATTTCGTCGCCCATAATGTTTTGGGCAACGAACTTATTCGTTGCCCTATCTTTGATATTTTGGGCGACAAATTATTTTTCGTTGCCCATGATATTTTGGGCAACGAACTTATTCGATGCCCCATCTTTGGTACTTTGGCCCATAATAGTTTGTGCAACGACTTTACTTGTTGCCCCACACGTGTTACCTTGGGTCATTATGTATGTATCTAATTATGCAGCATCTTAAAAAGCTAGGAAATTAGCTTAGTCTGGAGTCAGCTAGAAAAATTTTCCATTTTCTGCACTTAAGCATCTTACCTCTCTGCTTAATTAGGCTTCCACTTCCACAAAGCAACAATAATGAATATACTGATAACAAGAGCCGAAAGTATCAGACAGATTGCTACTTTTGTTCTTAGCTCGCATCCATCTATGATTAAGAATTTTTGGAGAAAATAGAGGAATTATAAGAACTCATAGAAATACAAGATACATAGCTCAAGGAAGATGCAAGATGAACATATTAAAGGATCACTTCCGAAAGAGGAATTTTTATGCAATCTCGAGATGATGAGCATATGAAAGTAGTACTTGCTATCCCACTCTATTAGTGAATTTGGGAATATCGCAGATGTACGAGGGTAAAATAAGAGGTGAAGGCTATTTAGAGTTTCATGAATTGACTTCTTGATAATTGAGTTCTTGAGGGTTTAGAGTTTCATGAATCGCAGATTGTACAATGCTTTAAAAGTATCCCCGAAAAATGAAAGTATTCCGTTGCACAAAACATTGTTTGTAGCCTATACAATCAAACTCGTTGCACAAAATACATTTTGGGCTACGAGATTTTATTTAGAAGCCCATTTGTGATTATTTGGGCTACGAACATACAATTAGTCGCCCATCTAAATCCATTCGTCGCTCAAACTAGAATTTCTTGTACTGTATATATGGTGCATGAATTTGTTTTCCAATTACTATAATATATCCCATATTCACATCCCATCATATATCTCCTAGTTTGCCACATCTAATTGACCTCCATGGGCTAATCGGGTGCTCTATATGACATAATTTTCATTATTATATAAACTTTTTTTTATAAATTAAACTTATTTAAAATTTATTATATTATTTTCTCTATTGACATGCATGTGGAATTTGTATGTACTATCTCTTAAAATATTACTCATATATAATTAGGATTATTTTGTAAAAGTAATAATAAATATTACTTAATACTATCTTAGTAGCCAGTAATATCTAAAATATGAAATCGAATTTTGCCTACATTATTATTAATTTATTATCTTGTATAAAAACTTATTTATGGAAACCTATTTTAATCTTATCTACCGAGATAATACGAGTACTAAATTACTAATGACGGTTGAATTGGACTTACAACAATTTAGGAAAGAAATCATTATCCTCTTACAAAATATCTTTTATATAGGAAATCATATACTAGTAGAATTTTATTGGTTTAGTAATTTTTTCTCTAGCAACCGACTTTCCATAAAATTACGCGTAGTCCACTAGTCCAAATTTGTGTATAAATAGGCCAAATTATTTGCTTTAGAGTTTCGTACACAATACTCGTTCTTTGTTTATTTTCTTGGTGTTCTTACGTAAAGAAGTACTACTAATGGCTAAACTCAGTAATGTTCTTCATAGTATTATGAGCAAAATGGCATCATTAAGTTGTGTTTCTCATCCTAAGAAATTAGAAAGCTCCATCAAGAAGAAGAAGATCAAAACCACGTCTTCACCACCAGCTTCTTCTACTAAAGGTGTCGCGGCTAATCAAGGTGTTGCAACGATAACTCCAGTGAATCACCAAGGCAGCGACAACTCGCCGTGTCTTCCCAATCTCCCTGCTCGAGTTGTTATGCCCTCGTATTGTCACAAATTTAGTTCTCGGCTATTGACTAATGTGTATTAGCTTAGCATGCAGGACTTTCTTGAAGTCATTAAGTGTAATTAACTAGTTTGGATAATGTTGTACATCGATCTCTTAAGCGTTTATGTTGGTGTACGTACTTAGGAAAACATTTTGTAAGCAGATATTTGTTATTAATCAAACCTAACTTTTGAGTTATGACTTACTTTTACTTGGTAGTTTTTCTTGATTTTTGGCTTAACAATCGAGTTGTTTGAATAATCAAGGTTTAAGTCAATTCAAGTCGTATTTAATATTTGGGTGTTTACGTAAATTTCGAGTTGAGTCATATTCAATTCAATTACCAAAACTATTCCCAAATTATAGTCTTATTATGATAGAATAATAATAATTATCAAATGTTGATTGCTTAAGTCAACATCAAATTCGAGTTACTTGATTTCAAGTAGAATTTTGGTATTAGGTCATGAATTTTAATTTAGTGTAATTGATTTTGAATTAATTACGTTTTGCTGGTGAGTCATATTTAGTTCAATTATCAATAGGCTTATTAAGCGGAATTAATAATTATGAGACATATTTAGTGCTGGATCAGTGATCAAAACTAAGTAAAGTATGTATTGATAATTATTAGACATAATTTCATAGTTTAGGTGTTGAGTTGAAGTTGTTTGCTCTAAAACAATAGTAATTAGTTCCTAAAAAACGATACTATTATTAAAAATAAAAATTAAAAAAATAAAAAAATTAAAAAAATAATAAAAAAATAAAAAACCACGACACCTTTAGTAGAAGAAGCTGGTATATCACAGTATTATTAAAAAATTCAAGTTTGTGCTATATCACAGTATTATTAAAAAACCACGACATCCTAAGAAATTAGTTGTGCTATATCACAGTATTATTAAAAAATTCAAGTTTGTGATTTCAAGTAGAGTTTGTATATTAGGTCATTTATTTTGGGTTAGTAATCAAGTACGAATTAAGTTTTGCAAGTCACATTCAATTCTATTGTCAAAAAGCTTATTAAGTTAAAACAAAAATTTTGGACACATTATTGTTGTAAGGTCAGGCTAAATTTAGGAAATGTGATTTCGTATAGAGTACGGTTGTGTTTCAAATCCAAGTTTCTAGGTCTAAATAATGTTAATAAAATAATTTTACAAATTCGAAAATTATTGGTGATTATTCCCTACTAATTAGCCAATTAGAGGCAATCAAGGTTAGCATCAATCGCATACCACTGCAAATCATACAGTAATAATAACTGATCTTATTACTCTACCAAGTGTTTTGAGAGTCAGGTTCATCTGTTCAAGAAGATTCATGACAAATTGAAAACTACAGAATATCTATAATGCTACTATGTTTACCCTTTAACATATTCCCTTTGTTACAATGACCTATATAAAACACATGCATCTTGGTGAAGAATCAATGAATAGGCCATCCTCGGGCAAGCCCCAGTGGCCAGGCTATCACCTGCCTATCCCAGCACCCCTCAAATAAGAAAAAGAAGAGCTAAAAAAAAATTCTGATTTCAAGGAAAAAAACAGGGCAAAACTAAATGTTTGTATCATGAGTCACGCTTACACCTTTTGTTTACCCTTTCGTATCTTCTCCAGCTCCTCTTCTGCAGTTTTCAACTGTAGTTTTAACTCAGTTATCCTCAGTTCCAATTCTTCAACACTTCCCTTTTTAATTTTAGGTTCGTATGGTACGAGGAAATGTCGAGAAAATGACCTCAACGCTTGTAAGCCAGTGACCTGTATACAAAAATCAATTTTAGTTTATACAATTATGCAAGTTCAAGGTAACCGACAATAAACTTTTCCAGGTATAAACTAATTGCTGCGTTTTCCTGATCCCTCCTACTTAAAGATATGATGCAGTTCAACAGATATATTTTATTTTTTAATAGTTGGGTCATTTTTTATTGCCCCATCACTTATTGCAAGTAGTGGCATACTTGAAAATTTTAAAATAGAATCATTACCAAGTTTGGAACCTAAAATAGTACAAAGCATATACTTTGTAGTATATATGGGACTCCTAATGCTAAATGGAGGGAGGAGTTATTATCACATCGACTAAAGAGAAAAGTTAAGCTGACTGAACTCAAGTAGGGACTAGTTTCAGCTGGACCTACCTCTTCAGGCATCAACGGTAGTTTTGTAATGTGGAAGTCTTCATACAACATGTAGAATTGATCAATATATCTCTCTTGCATTCGCATTCTTGCTTTCAGCAGCTTAGAATCAACAACTATAATCACCGGATTTCAAATGGTGTTAAGCCAATTATCTCAAGTGGCAGACTAAACAAAACCTGAAATGTATAGATACAAGAAATAGTACCTTCGTCATCGAATAGAACTTGATTGATGATGATATTGTGAGTATCAATCTCAAACTTTGCAAGTTCCTGCACCAATCTCTCTGTTTCATACAGTGATAAGAACTCAGGAATGCAGACACAAACAAAGGTCGTCATATCCTGCAATATGAGTGTCAAAAAATCAAGATTATCGATAAATTTAAGAATAGAAAGAGATTTCACAACATCGTTTATAAAAGCAAGGTTATTTCTACTTCCGCTTGTATTAAAGGAAATCATATTATATCATAACCAACATTATACAGACAGGTGATTATGTTTTCCCGACATCCAAAATAATTCTGGATGGAGGGAGTAGTTTATACAGCTACAAACATATAACAAAAACTTAAAGCAAAAATTCAAGAATGGAAAGAAAATTTTAACCTACAACTGATATATCTTCTACTGTTTTTAAATTCTTCTAATGAACCAAAAGTTAGTCAATAGGTGATTTTGTTCTCTGATTAGTCTGGACTAATTCATAGTTACAGCTTCTACAAAAAGTCCCACGCAATATATTTAACCAACGAGATGTTAAACAGAGTAGAGCAACAGGAGCAGACTTACTGGATCTCTGAACTGCTGGTTAACTTGTTCGATTACTTCTTTCATGCCTTCAAGCCTACCAAGAATTGCATCTTCACCAAAGTCATCTTCAACACCAAAGAGACAAGTCATCTAGCATAAATATCACAACAAATTGGTTACTTGTGAATAAGGCCTAGTAACTAGACATCAAGGCTCAATATAGCCATAGTCCATAGATCTGCATCATTGAAGAACAGTAACCCTTCCCCCCAACAAAAGAATGTCATAGGAGACTAGCAATTAGCACAGGCCAAAATCTTTATTCAAGAATTCATGCATCACAGGAAATCATTCGGCCATACCTGACTTAATAAGCCCCCAAATTTGTTCTTTAAGGTCATCATTTTTGCCAAACCCTTTTCTAATGTGGAAGGAAATTGCAAAAGACGAAGAGTGTGTCCTGTGGGAGCTGTATCGAACACTATGACAGAGTAGTCCATGGTTTGAACTAATCTGCAATAACACAGTCAATAATTAACAAGGGAAATGCTATACACAATAAAGCTGTCAGAATAAGGAAATATGAACTGCAATCAAAGCAGATATAACCATCCATCCTTGTACAATAGAGGATCAATTGCTAAAAGAAAATTTTCTCTTAGCTAGTACTCAATTTTTTGAGAAATGAACTGGAACTATGATATATCACTATATCTGAACAAAGATCACTAATTTGAAATTCACCGATTTGGCTAAAATGCCTAGCAAGCCAATCATTGCTCATACCATTTATCCTCTATGCCCAGGTAAAGATATGGAATTACTTTTTCGTTTTTAGATTAGATCTGTGAATTTTATTTTAATTGATTTTCTTTCATAAATACTTATACACCCAATGTCTCAATCATCTGTGAATACTGAATAGTCTAGAATATCATCTTTTTTAAACAGTTGGATTATTATACATGAAAGCAGCTTCCGAATCCTTGATATTAACCATCAAAAAATGTGAACAAACAGGAAAAAGCACTGCCAACTCAGATTAGATTTCACCTTGCAAAAAAAAAAATGTCTTTTCATGTTAGGGCCTTGGAGGAAAGGTCAGTTTGAGTAAAGTATCTTTAATCCATGGCAGTGTATATGAACGTCTTAAAGATTAGATAAAACCTCTCATCTTCACCAACTACGAGCATCAGCACGTGAAATGGCTCAATGGCAAGTCAGATCACAAGCACCAACAAAGTACCAATGGTGTGACTGAATCCTTGGCTCTCTATGAGCATTCTATTCTGCACTAAGAGGTTCAATGAGAACCCAAGTAATTTGGAAGTAGGCCAGGCACAAATTAGAAATTCATTGGTGTCCTTGTGGTAACTGACAGCATGTAAACACACCATCCCCCCCACCCCCCGCCCACAAAAAAAATAAGAATAATAAATAAATTATCTGAAAAGAACCATGTTCTTTACAGTTTTCTAGTAACTACTAACAAAATGACATTAAGTATACACTGAAAAAAGACCAAGCACAAACTAAAGACAAAATCCTGAGTCCAGTGGTAGATGAAATACTCACTTCAGCATTTCCGCAAAACTCATGGCTTCATCGATTCCAGGAATTGCATTTGCTAGCTCAGATACAAAGTTATCTTGCCCATCAGTAGAAAGATCATCATTCTCTACAGACGGATCCACTTCCTGCAGATAAATGTATGTTGACAACATTAAATCTAAGCAATATACTATAGTATCAGGGAAAGCAAAAAATACAAACAAATATATACAAAGTATTTTTTTTTTTTTTCAAAACAAAAGGTCAAATTGATAAACTATTTTGCTTTTTATCATGCACATCAAAATTGTCTCCTCCTTTATGCCTCTTTTCCCCCCTCAAGCATATGCATATACCTTCATTCCCTTAGGCTATGCTTTTCAGAGATCATAATTTAGTTTCAGCCAATTTCCAACATACATCATGACTTCATGAGTCATGACATTACTTACCGTAATCCTTTAGTTATATGTGTGATCTTTTTTTTTTTTAAATCACTTTCTTTTTCCTCTTTTTTCTTTCAAATGCATCAGTATAGACCTCTAGTTTAGAAAGCACAATGACTACATCCAATTTACATGCCCACATTTTTTCTAAAATAACAATGTTTTTACATAATTTACTCATTTAAGTTAAAACAAATAAAATTTCAAGGCACCCACATTCTTTTGTGGCAACTACATATGATATCTCACAAACAATTAGCCTAGTACCCACAAGAATATTTTAAAATAATTTTGAACTCCCTGTGTCTGAAATAACATTCTTTGCACATCCGAAATGCGACATGAACACTCGCAAACTCTAAAATTACTTTTACAAAAGTATAGGTCACTCTCAGACAGCACATCAGATGTGTAACAGCTTTTGAGCATCGGGCAAATACGAGGTTTTGCGATCAAACAGTATACAGAACGCCCTCCCCAAAACTCTCTTCCTCACATTCCTAATCCACATCTTATGTACTACAAATTTCTTCCCTTAACCAAGTAAACTTCCTTCCTTCCAGTAAGCAAGTGAAATCATATCAGATTGAAGTCAATGGCTTAACAAGAAAATAAACCATTTAGTTTAATTCCATTCATAATAAAAACAAAGAAAACTTC
Source organism: Chenopodium quinoa (assembly GCF_001683475.1). NCBI lineage: Eukaryota > Viridiplantae > Streptophyta > Magnoliopsida > Caryophyllales > Amaranthaceae > Chenopodium > Chenopodium quinoa. The sequence goes on along the minus strand of NW_018743812.1, from coordinate 839,694 downwards.
CAATTTGCAATTTTATAGCAAGGGAAATTTTACATTAAAAGGGTGGAAACAACAGCTGAAAATACCATAATTTAGAAGACTGTTGATGTCAGCTAGTTGAAATTGTTAGTTTTGGGGGCAATATCTAAGACCTGGGACCGAATACCATCTACAATTGCTGAAACCAATCAACTAAAATAATCCCAAAAACATGCAATCTCACCCTAATTAAACAAACACAATTTCATTCCTCAACAACTGAAGATCTCTCTACTTCATCAAATACCATATTGCATTTTAACCATCACTCCAAAAAAATCCAAAAAAGCATTCCAATTCCCTTAAATTCAAATCAAATTACACCCCAAAAAATCCCCATTTTGTAAATTGGCAAATTAAGAACACCCCCACAAAATAAAATCGATCAAAAAGCAAGGAAATTATCAGAAATTACCATGGCAAAGAGATTGGGGAAGCCATTAACAAGGGTAGGAGTCTTGGTAAAACGCTGTTGAAAAGCATCGCTAAGATTGTGGGCAGGATCAGTGGAGATGATAAGAACAGAAGGTCGAACACTTGCAAGAAGAATGGCAAGAATTGAGCTACAAGTTGTCTTCCCAACACCACCTTTGCCTCCTACAAATACCCATTTAAGGCTTTCTTGGTCTAGAATGTTCTGTAATGTTCCTACTGGCATTTCCTGGGTTGTTTCTTGATCTGACGCCATTGATGAAAGATCCAAGCTTTCTCACTCCCCTCAATTTATGGGATTTATTTTTCTGGGTAAGATTTGAAATCAGAAGAAATACAGGAAATTGCTGGATTTTTGGAAACGACAGTGCTGAATCGTGAATTTGCTTGTATTTCTGGATACTTGCAACAAATTCCCTTTTCTCCTCTCAGTTATTTCTTCTTTCCTCGATTTCTTTTCTTACCTTTGTTTTTTGGTTTTTTGGTTTTTTTTTTTTTTTTTTTTTTTTTTTTTTTTCCTTTTTTCTTTTGGTAATACTTTACTTCCTTAGATTTCTAATCATTTCCACAATTTCATTCATGGTTGAATCTATAGTGCAATGTGGGAATGAGAAAATTTTATATGGCGTATTTAGAAATTAATATTTAACGGGGTTAAAATAAAAATAAAAAGTAAACTATATAATTTTAAATGTTTAAGTGGGTTTAAATAGTTAATTTTTTAAAAAATTATGGAAAATCTCAATTTTTATAAAGGAGATTTCCAAATATAATATAAAAATATTATGAGATGAATCTTATGCTAGCCTGCTGGGTATGAGACTACGCCAGCTAAAATATCTTACTTGTTAAAATTCCTAAAAAGTGCTCTTATATACTTTGTATTTTTATACACCAAGTCACCTACAAAGACCACATCAAACATGAATTTTGTTACAAATGGGATAAAAATTGTTCTCATTTTCACCCAATTCACACATACTTGTATAAAACACCCCCTCAACCTCTTGTTCAATAAGCTTTTTGCTAGTTTGTTATGGAGCAAATGACAATTGTTTGATGAACAAATTAAATTCGAAAAAGACTCTCATTATGTACAAATTTAGAAAAGAAATAAACTTCTAATGAGCTAAAAAAAAAATACTACCCAAGAAAATGTCTTAGCATGAGTCATCTTGGGTCATACTCCGTGTAGATAAGGTTTTTATTCATTAATACATACTTCGTATTACATAGTACATACTGTATATTTTGTTACTGAAAATAGTGTAATTAAAGGCACATATGATTAATGTTCATTATCCCTACCACTACTCCACTAATGCCAACAAATTCAGGCGTAACAAAGTTTGGGGTTTCAAAGTTGGATCCGAGTTAAAGACAAAAAGGCTGAACAAAGCAACTGTTACTCTGTTAGGCAAAGACCAAAATTGCGGGATGCTGCGCGTAGATTTTCTTCTAGCTGGGCTCTGTGCAAGAGACCACGTATACCACAGCAGCACAAAGCTACTCCATACATCAGTACAAGGCAGCATGCAGCTTGGTGTGGACTGACCTGATGTACTGCAGCCTGAGAGCACTCTGAGCAGCAATATGACCCCACAATCTTCTACGTGGCCCTTTCATGCGACCAAGAACAGTTCTTTTTTAGCCTATGAAAGGATATTATGTAATTTTACACCCGAATGTAGGATAGATATTATCAATACTTTTAGCCTTTTCTGGCTTAGAGTATACAACAATCAGATCTAATCCATCTCTTAAGCGTCCTGCAGAATGACAATAACCTGCATTGCTGGAGTGTTCCATCCGCTGATTGATTCATTAGCACAGTTCTTCCCGGAGAAAATCATTTGTGAGTTCGTGAGTGCAGAATGGCAGAATGCTGCCTTACACCTTGCTGTCATGACTAAGCAAGTACAGAAGTATTTTCAACAGTCTGTAAGTGTCCATTGCTTACACATTTAGTTAAGGCAATGAGCAGGAAACATATGTTAAAGAGGAATATAACTGGTATATGGAAAGCTTGTCACGACTCACGAGCTTACTCCCTAATCAACTCAATTATCGACTCACTATGACCATATAAGCTGTACAATTTCCTTGCATACATGAGGTAAACTTTCTTTTGGGACTTAGTACATAGAATTATATGTGAGGCAGGTAGCTATGATTGAGGAGATACATATCAGAAGAGAAGGGAATAGAGTAAGATTCAAAAGCTTGCTTTCACCCCATAACCCAGCCAAAGTTATCGTACCATCAGCAACTACTCGAGCTAGGGTCCCTGCTTCTGTAGAAAGCAGTCCACCATTGTAGGTCCCACGAGCTAACCTCGATGACATGACTCGAGACAAAAGTGATAGATTGACACCTGCAAGCATTTATCAAGTACTTTAACGAAATGAAGTAAATAGAGCTATGGCAAGCTATACACATAATATATACAATGCCAGAGAAAAACAGTACTATGCATATAGCTAGTTGATTAAAGATTTTGAGTGCTGAGAAAAAAAAAATGCTATTTGCTCTATTCTTTCTTCCCTAATCGCATTTTCATCAAATTTTCCAAGGAAAAAAGGTGAATGAAATGCAGGGAGGAAAAAAAAAGGGGGGGGGGGTGGGGGGGAACATTAAGGAAAAAAAGAACTACCTTCGAGTACTTCAGCAGATACAAATGTGAGGACTGCTGAGATGACATACTGTGGAACTGTATAAGGTATTCCAACCTTGAAGCTTAGGACAATGCCTATGCAAACAATGATCTCGGATGCCAACAAAACTTGCCTGCATCAAGTAGTCCACATGAATTACTTTAGAGCAGTAGTACATATGTATATCACCCTTGAATATCAAGGGATCACAATGCTTTGAGTCATTGATATAGAAGATTTATCAGATATAAATCTGCCATGTGGCGATTATTTATACCCTTATGTATATAATGTATTCAAGAAAGTGTGACACGAGCTTACCAAATTACTAGCATACTTTTTAGTCTTTGCCATTATAGTAAATTAGTCAAACTTTGAAAAGTCTCAAGGAGAATATCACAACAGGCACTCGAGAGTTGGAAGTAAGAACACAGCGTAAAAAGAATGAACTTAGAAGATAATTTGATACCCTCTACTCGTATTATGTAACTGATTTTTAACTTTGTAGGAATTACTGAATATCGTCCTGTCAAATTAGAGAAACAGCTAGGTCCATATTTCTTGCCGTGATTCCTAATCATAATCAAGGGCCAGGACAGCCACCAGTGAGCTGACAAGAAGAAATAACAATTAACATAGTAGGTTTCAGTTGGTGGTTACCTTTCCTCAAACATATTGCTGATGTAGTTTCCAACTAGAACATTGACTGGGAGAACTGTTAGCCCAAGACATGCAAGAAAAAGTGCCACATATTGGGTAGACCACATAAAGTAGTATCCTGTAATGACGCTTGATTCTGCTAGTAGTATCTCCATCGCATATTTGAGCATGAAATAAATCAGAAGTTGAGCCTAATAATAGGCAAAAAAAACAGTAGTTTAGAAATCTGTCAATGCAACCATAGAATAGAACTGCTATTAAGCAGCATACCAACTCCAGCTGATTTGTTTAGCCACACAAACAACAGTTATTAATAATAATATTTTAAAAAAAAACAAATAAATAAATAAATCATCCATTCATATTTCCTGAAATGAGTTGCTTCATTAAGTAGTGATTAAACCAATATGGAAAGAGGAACAACCAAAGATCAACCTTTCACTTACTGAATATACCTATGTGTTAAGTAACAATTTACATAATGCTACGATTGTCCTAGAGATAAAAATCAATGCAACACAACTTGAAAGATGTGATTTTAAACTCTCTCTTAAGATCCGTCCTTGGGGATTCAAACCCAGGTACTTTGGTAATGACTCCAAGGGCCGTTAATAGTTTTACACCGTTGGTAAGGTATTGTCCTTAGCTTATACATGAGTAATTACTCCTTGACAGTTAAAAAAGAGGGAAAACAAATTACAAAAATAAACAAACCAAACTCCATACCTTGACAGAAGGCGTCAGTAGTCTATAAGCTGCTACAATTGAGGTGGCAGGTTTATGGCTTTCATCAGAATCTTCATCACATTGGTCAAAGTCTTGACCTTCTTCGTCATCATCATCCTGTTGTTTTTCCTCTGAGCTTTTAAGCAATGGTTGCTCCAAACCATTCTCCATTGCGTTATGTGTCCTGTTTCCTTTTGTATCTTACCAAGACAGAGTATTAGACAATACCAAGACAAAAAGTGATACTAAACACTATACAATATGGCACATGAGGCAAACTAAAACCTTCCTCTAATAGGTCAGTAAAAGAGGGTTTATAAGAATGGTTTTTTGAGGACAGCTTGCACTTGGTAATCAGACAGTATATTTAGTTATTCACCCTTATCCAAGGTACTTAAACATTAAAAAAATGTTTTGCTTTTCTATATTATACTTGTAAAATAAAGAAAAGAAAGAGTTATGCTTTTCACATATTGAGCCTCTAAGGTTGCTAGAGAACTCAAGATATTTCACTACAACTCATTCCCAGAAATCCGGGATGTCAAAATTAGCATCCTAGACTTTGCACTTTTTTTCCCCCTATCCAGAATAAGTTCCCTGTACATGCATGACTTAAGACTTTCCTCAATCATAGAGCTAAAAAGGATACTACAGCTTGTGGTTTAGTTGGCAAAAATGCGTACCAACCTTCAGTTTTCACATACTACCATGAGATAGTTAAGGGATTCAAGAGGATATATTCGAGTTCCCATTAATATTTTCCGTCAAAGTCTCTTGGTCTTTTTTGTTCCTTAAGTATTTTATCTCATACAGTAGGTACAGAGGCAAAACATAAGCAGTGATTAAATTAAAAAAAAAAAAATGCAACAATAGGTTATTCATGGTAGTAATGGATCCATTACTTACCACGATTCGATTCCTGAGGTACAATGTTGCATTCAGGCTGGGGAGGTTCTTTAAATGATATGCAAAGACACAATAGGTAAACAAGCCATGCCAGCGCCATAAACCATCCAGGTAAAGTGTCATCATTGAAAGTTAGTTTGAACAATTTGAATTTGGCTTGGAATAAACAAGCAAGAGCAGGACCACAAGCCATCCCAAGTGCACTGGCAGTAACAAAACCTGCAGATGCCTTCATCCGTAATTTTGGTGGCACACAATCACTAATGTAACGCCTATTTACAGCCCTAGCAGAACCCAACCTGAATTAATGACATCCGAATTCCATGAATGAGATCCATCACAAAATCAAAGCAATGTATATATGTAATAAAGTGGTTTTAAACAAGTTGAGAGTTGAACTAGATTTCAGTGTATAACCTACTGAAATGCAAAAGGTTCCGACTTGCAAACGTCACAATCTCCACCCAATACTAACAGAGCGCTAGATTCAATTAGTACCTAGAAGACTAGCATGAAGAGGTTCCAATGAGAAATTTAGGCATCTAAAATCTTCCATAGTTCCATTAGGTTCCCTATTTCTGTTGTTTACGTTATACAGCTCAAACCCCCTTAGTTTCCTGGCCCTGTTTCATTCTCATCCTAAATATGCATGAACTCACTACGTGGCTCAAATCAAGGACAGTTATTTTGTTTAAAAAAAAAGAACCAAAATTCTCAAAGAGCAAAGCTACCTAGGACATGGTAAATAATTTGAAGATATATATCTGAGGAAACATGGATATTAAGCAAGGGAAAAACAGATGTATAGAATTTTCTATAAAAATTAAAAATGATCAGTAAAGGTTAAAATTTATACCCACAGAAGACACGGCCTATGAGAAGTACTGATATTGAGTCAAGGTCATAAGCCAGTGCATACAGGACATTTCCAACAAGGAGAAGAACACTGCTAAACACAAGGGGCTTCTTATATGATTTATTTGACCATGCACTGAGGTAAACCGAAGAGAACATTTGGGCAACAGCCATTGATCCAATCACTGCCCCACAAACAGTTGCTGCAGCACCAAGGCTTAGAGAATAACTGTCGGCTGTGGGGACAATAATGTATGTATTGACCATGTATAGGAATGTGTTCATCAAGTTTAACAAAAGGGACATTAAATCAAATGCCTGATCACCAACATCATCCTGAGATGGGCTTGGTAGATCTTCTTGCATTATCATGGCATGCTTCCCCATGAAATTAAGGAAATTTGTTGAATTTGTCAGCCTATCTACAGCTGCTCGAATGGAAGTCACAACAGGATCCTGCAAACAATACACTATTAAAGTCAAGAAAGGCCACATTGCACCTCTGTACAGAAAATTTTAGAGGAGGTTCAGCTGGTAATTCATGTTTTTCCTTGAAGAATTAAGAAATGAGAATATCTGGTAATTAAGCTTGATATAAAGAAGCAGCACTAAATAATATGAAGTAATTGTATAAGTGAGACCTGGAGATGAAGAATTGGTTGGTCATATATTGATACATAGCTTCCTTCGTTGTCCTGAAGATCTGCAAGATTGCGGGATATGGCTCCCACAACAGCCCCAAAGCCCTGCATGTTCAGCAATATAGGAGGTTAATAGTAAAACAACATCAAGGGAGCTCATGATTTCCCTTTAGTCTCAGAAATTTAATCTTGTAATGGTATTACAAGAAGGAAAGGATAATCATGATTCTCGATGAATGTATGCCATCTAAGTCATCAAAACTTTTCATCATTAGTATATTCCCAAGGCTTGTACTCCCTCTAGATGCTTCCCGACGTAAAGTTAATTAACCTTAATCCATGATACAAATTCTATAAGATGCCATTAATCCCTCTGAGAATAAGAAGTATATGTGAATCTAGACATATTATCCACCAAATGTCATCATCAAGATCACAAAAGTATCAACTATCAAGGATCCTTCATGCCTTAAATTGCAATATGAAAACTGATGCGAGCAAAAATGAAGCAAATTCAGAAAGGCCAAGTGTAATTGTCATTTTATGAACAGAACTCAGGGTATTACCACATGCTTGAATATTTGTTGCAGCTGTGAATAGGGATGATTAGCTCGAGTTTTGACATAATAATTGGTGAAGCCATAGCCCAAGCGTTTATCAAATTTTTTTAAGATCTTCCGCAGACCTATAGCATTCATTTCAACAAAGAAGAGAAGCCTCAACAGGTCTTGTCCCACAGCACGATATGCTTCTCGTACTTCAGACACATCAAGAATGGTTCCCTGCTGAAATGCAGTGTCTTGCTGTTCCCTGAGAGCAGACAACCTCTTTGCAAGTAGGCCTTGTTGCTCTAGCATGAACAAGACAATCTTCTCAAGCTGTTTACATAAAAGGGAATACCAACATTAAGCACTTGACCTCCTCAAGCCAAACAATGACCAAAAAGTTCATCAAGAATCCCAAAAGTATAATGTAATTCAAGTGTTAAGGCAGCATAAGATGCAACAGAAGCAGATTTGCAGCTTCACCCATCAAGCAAAGAAAATAAAAAGCAAATGGCCTCTGATTGATAAAAGATAGATCTTGGCCTCTTCTAAGCATGGGCTTTATGCAAGCGAATTAAGCATTAGATGAGATCACTAGAACATATTATCATGAAGCATGTAAGCCATGTTTCACAACCAGCTTCATTTAATAACCAATCCTTTCTATTTCTTGACAGCAGGTTGCATTAATAAAGTGCTTTATTTAGTTTCTCATAATGTAACAACTTCATTTATCAATAATTCCCATACATCATCTGCCTTATTTTGATCAAGTAGTAGGACTAGCAAAGGTTAGAACTCAATACTGTCCATGCCAACCCAAACTCGAAAGACAGATCAGAAGTTCAGAACAAACCATTCAGAAAAAGGGTCTCTATACTAAGTGTGCAACAAACAATATAACATATATCTGTTTGTAATACCTGATTATCCAGCATAAACGAAAAATCCTTCAGAACCAGAAGATGATCACCCGACCCATTCTCAATTTGTCGAGAATATTGATTGACCTTCTTCTTTAGAATCTTGTAGTTAATATAGTACCTTAATGTAAACAAAAATAAAGTCCAGTAACTACCATACAGGCTTAAATCTACTGTCTAATGCGCGACAAGGTACATGAAACTGTTAGCCGGAAAGCATATAACACATGTTTTTTGCAAGGAAACCACTTGAATATATCTTCTCTTATCACTCACCACAAATGTCTACGTCTAATTTCACAGTACAACACCGACTTGTTTAATATGCAATAATTTCCATTAACCCAACCACCAGATTAATTTTTTTCACCCCACCTTACAACATCAAAAAACATGAATTCAGCATGCTACAGAAATAACAACCCCACCCCTCCAAAATTAATTTATTTTAATAATGGCCATTGTTCTTAGTCAAATAATCTAATAGAACATAACAAACTTACATATATCACAGTATAAACATATATTTAAAATACACATTAGTCTAACTATTAAGAAAAAATATGAATAAATAACTACCCCTGCCATTCTTCAATTTGAGTTTCTTTAAGCTTTTTCCCAAAGGCCACCATCCTGGGAAGATTATTACACTACCATGAACAAAAAAAAAAAACATCATAAGTTATAACATAAAGAAATAAAAGAGTATGAAAATGCAGAAAATCCAATTATTCATAACATTTAACTTCTTATATAATTACATACAATTTCATTCCCATTACAAAAATATATTACCGGATTTACCAGCTACCAAACGGGCCGTTAAGACCGAAAAGGCAAAAACTATGTTCATTTATTCAAATACCATTCATCTCTACTATGTATGATATTAACATTACTGTAATACTTCTAAATAATGAAGTGATCACCATTAATAAATACAGAGTTATAATCTGACACTGTTTATTCTTGTTTTTTTAAGGACACGAAATTCCAAAACAAAAATAAAGTTTGTTTGCATTTTGTGATTCTGACAAGCGGCGTTCATTCACGTAAAATACACACAAAATCTGATTCCATTTCATCCATAAAATTTCATAATCAAACAAAAATAACCCTAGAATAATACCAACATTTGTTCAAAAATTTTAAATATTATTTAAAAATTACGAAAATGCATTATTTTCCATTTTTACATTATTAAAAATAAAAAATGGAATTATTCAATTAAAAAATCAAAAAAAGAGAACCTTAAAGCGGCAGAAAAATCAAGGATATTGTAGAGCAGGATACTGAAATTTAGGATAAATTCGACATTTTTTGAAAGAGAGAAAAAAAAATGAGTAATGAAATTAAGCAAGAATGAGTGATTAAATTAGGTAGTAATTAAGCGTAAGGAGAGAGAAAATTGAGTATGGCTGGAGAAGAAGGAACTCAAGGAAAGAAAGAGAGAGATTTTGAGGGAAGTGCTCGCGCCTATTACGTTTGCTGTTGTACTCTGCTTCCCTTTCTATTTATTTATACCTGAAATTTTTTTATTTTTTTAAGGTTAGCAAGAGTTGGAAAAGACCCTTTTTTTTTTAATTTTTATATGCACCCGAATGCATATAATAATCTTTGTACATTTTCTGATTAGAGCATCACACAAATCAACTTAGATCAGGTTAAGATAAGATTTTTTAGGAATGATGGAAAGAGTGAGGGAATTTCCTTTCCACCCCTATTCTCCAAAAGTGTTGCTATTGAGAATTAATTTCACATGCTCTAATTTGTACTCCGTAAGATACAATAGTTATCATTCGTACTTTGCAATTATGCATTACGGAGTACTTGATGTATTGTGATGGTAATTGGTGAATGCAGTCTTTGTTAAATTTAAATAAGAATAGAACAATATATTATTATCATAAAATTTCATATGTAGCTGGTCACACCGTGTGACCGGGGTTACTTGGTCGGTCAGGGTATATTAAGTCAGGGTTACTTAGTCGGTTAGGGTATATTTAGTCAGGATTACTTGGTCGGTTTTTTGGTGTGTGTCAACTGGCCACACGATGTGGCCAGCCAAAAAATGCGCTTTATCATAATTATTATTATTATTATTTAGAAAAACTTATGCTTATTCTTGATTATAAAAAAAAAAAAAGGTTTTGAAAGTGGCAAGTTGCATCAATCTTTATTTAATGCCTATGTGTCACCATCACCAAAGTGGTACATGGCACTTTCGTAATAACGATTTGGACCATTGGTCTTGAATGTGGTACCCCTTCCTCCCTTTTTTTTTTTTTTTTTTGCTACGTACCCAATTTGAATCTCTTCATTAAATAGCCCAAATCTTAACAGGTACAGTATAAGAATAAATAGTCAGGTAAAGTTTTATTAAAATTTAATTTGATTTTTTGATTCAAGATATTTTGTATATTCCACTATTTTTAATAATTTGAAATTAAAGATAATGATAATCAAAAATACATTTTAAAATGTGTACTCCATAATAAAAAGGCTAGCGAGTATATATTAAAAAGATATATATACTATGTATAAATAAAAATAGAGAGTATTAAGTTGGGAGTTTTATCCAATCTATAACTTTTTTAAAAAAATGGTGCTCTTATAATGGTGCCCTTATTTCTTTTTTAAAAAATAATGGTGCCCTTATAACTTTTTTGAATATATTAACTTTTTTTAATATATTGATTTTCTCCTATAACCCATGGGAATTGTGAAATGGAAAGGCAAAGCAAAAAGAAGGATTCATCTCTTTTATTAATATCTCACATTTGAGGGAACCCTACCTATATTTAACATTTAATTCGTGCTATATTTTCAATTAGAGTTTACATAATAAAATATACAAGTATATGTATATTTAGTATCTTACTTCCCAAATTAAGTAATATAGAGAAACTATTATTATGGGCATATTATGTGAGAATGTAAGATAGATTGATCACATAGAGTATCATACTACTTAATATGAGGAATTAGCACAATGTGATAAATAATAATAAAAAGATAGCAATTGGATTTTGACAATATGGATTTTGTCGATTCATTTGCAATTGATAAATTTTTACAGGTATAAGAGTTGTTATAGATGTCTAGAATATCTCAATCTGCAATTTTCTAATTATATACTAATCTTACTAAAATTAGATATGGTTTTGCTTAGGAAATAAAGATAGGGGAATTTGACATCGTAATATCATTATATGTATGAATTTTGCTGGCATCAACTACTTGTAAGTTGTTAAGCTTTTTTTTTCAATTTATCTCTCTTATTGTTTACTTGAGTACTCTCCATTTATATTACTTCAAAAGTTTGTTAATTAGTCATTAAACATCATATCACTTGGTTGCATGTATTTAGAGTACCCGTACGTGGTCATGACTTCACAGGCAACTCGATGACACTAGTTGCCTTATCAGCTAAACAAGGTCAATTTGTATATTACAAAACACTCGTTACATACAAGCATATGCTAATATGCTCGTACTATTTTTAGCATTTAAAACATATTTTCACACACATTCTTACTCGGATTTTCATTAATTCCATGTTAGGTTATTTTGTTGTATTCCCCGTTAAAAGACACTAACAATCGTTTTCTAGCTAATTGCTAAGCTTGTCGATCACTCAATCGGATTAGTTATTAATATGTAATACGGAGTAGTAATAGTAATAAGATATGATGGATCTAAGGAAGCCAAGAGATTCGTGATATGGACCACCAGAATCCAACAGCATATTCGGGTTAGATCCTTTATACGTGGCTTATTTTCATGGCACAGACTCCAGACTCCAAGGGATCCCCTTTGCCTATGTGCATGGTTGATATTCCCTCGTGATTTATTTAGGGTCACACTTTAGATTTAGGACATAATATTCGTAGAATCCTAGTTTACTATTCCAACAGCATATACTCTTTAGGGTAATCACCGTCGTTAATCGAGGTGGCAAATCGTCCTCGAGTAAATTAGTTAGACCGTGTTCTGTTCACCTATAACTTTCACCTTTAAATAAGTTCAATAACATAGTTATAAACTTATAGTGTTTCACCAAATATAAGTTATGATAATTAGAGTTATCTAATTCAGCTTAATTATAACTTAAATGTTAAGTTCAAGTTAGTACAAACACAAATTCTTCAAAAAGGCGGGTGTACGTTAATTTATTGTAAGACGGATTAAAGTTATCTTAAAAGTATTTAAAGTTACCCTTTATACTACAAAAGTTATTATTTTTCTAATAATAAATTTTATCTTACAAAAAACTTATAATGTATTAGATAATCATATTAGCCTTTATAGTATGTAATTATGAATCTACAAGAAATTACACATTAAAATAAAATTCAAACTAACGGCAAATTAAAAGTTACCCTTTAAGGGGGTTAAAGTTACCATAAAAATAGTTAAAGTTACCCTTAGACTGATGGTCTTACAATAAATTTAACGTACACCCGCCTTACACAAGACTTATTATAGTTCAAATAAGCCCATATACAAGATACATAAAACGCACTGTTAGATAAGATTCATGGAGCCTTTTTGTGCTATAAAGAACACTCCTATTTTTGGCCTTTTGTTGCTTATTCAATAAACAAATTCCTAATTGTTCATATTTTAACTCATAATTCTAAACTAGTTACGGAGTTACCCGACCACAAATGCACTCAAAAAATTATTTAAATCTAAAATTCTTGTAAGATTATTATCTAGCTAATACAAAACATTATCTTTTATAATTCAAATCAAACTAAATAAAAGAAAAAAGAGTTATTTCAAATGCTGTAATCAACAAGTTCAGTTATAAAAGCATGACATCAATTAAATATGAAGAATAAAGAGAGTACTTACATAATTTAAATAATTACACGAATTTAGATATTATTAAACTCGTAAACCTTCAGCTGCCTCAGCTACAGAGAAAGATGACCTTTGGTAAGTTGAAAAGCCTTTTAAATGTGATTTAAGGCCTTTATGTAAGAGAACCACCAAGCCACTAACTAAAACACAAGGCTACCACCCTCACAAATGAGGAAAATGACACTAGATACTTTGTTCTTAAACTTGTTATGTTTTGTTGAATATAGTCAACCACATCATACAAACAAGGCATGCATGCATGCATATGGTTTTAAAATAATCTCATGGATTTTATTCTTATTATTTAGCAGGTTGCCACACAATGAGGTATCGTTTGTGTCACAATGTGGACACTTTATCCTTATATTGTTTGGAAGAACATTTTTCAGTTATTTCAAAGTAGTACAAGGGGTTTCTTCAAAAAAAAAAAAAAAAAACAAAAAAAAAGTAGTATAAGGGGTAAATTCATGAGATTCGATTAATATATGTGGACACTTTAAAAATTGTGAAGGACTATTTGCTCATGTGTCATGTTTAGTTTAGGATCTAAAATCTATTTCGTGTTTGGATGTATAAAATCTCCCATGGCAAATATGAGAGTCGTCGAGAATATTGCAAGACGGCTAGTCATGTCATTAGTTCAAACTATTCGTATAATACATACTATTCATTGTTTTCTTGTTCAACATTATTATTTCATTTTCAAGCTATAACTGAACAAAAGGATACGTGTGTGATTAGAATCGTCAAAAAAATATTGAGAATCACATATATATACACATATTCATATTATTTGTTTAAATTACATTATCAACATAATTATTAGTTTCAGATAAAAAGAGTGTTCAAAGAAACTTGAATAATTTACACGTCCTAGACATTAAAAACAAATGCTATATTATATAAAATGTTGTTGAATTATCATCTCTTTCAAGGCTTTGACATATTTAAACTTGAATTAATCCATAAAGGCTTTAATCCAATAAGATCATTCATCTTAGCTTACCATTCTAAAATCAAAAAGAAGAAAATAAACATATTGTAATTGAAGTTGCAACTTAGCTTAAAAAAAGCTGTCGCCCCTACAAATAATATCCTTCATTAGATCATAACATAAAATGACAACTAATGAAAAATATTCAAGGATTTTTCCTTAAAAAAAAAGAAGACTATAAAATCATCCAAAAGAGCAGTTGTTTGTTACTGTTTCATATCTGCTTTTTAATATTATTATAATAGCTTCAAATGACTAAAATTGCGCAACCCACATCAGGAAAGATCATCATCCATTATCTTTAATTTGCCATTTTCATGCATATCCACACTCTTCTTATAATCAAAGTCTTAATCTTAATTATATCAGGTTTAGAATAATAACCAACTCAACTGTTTTTTTCTTTTTTGTCACATTATGTTAAATCTTTATATTACATGTATGAGATGGTGAAATTTAGATTCTAATAATGTCTTAGAAAATGGAGCACTTAGATTAATGTCGAATTAGAAGCTGACAAATCGGCTAATTACTTTATTTTCTCTTATGTAATGGTTGATACTAGATATTTAGTGTAAAATAACGACAATTAACCTTTATATATGTAAACCTTTTCACCTTATAAAGTTGGGTAACAAGAGCATATGCTCTTCATATACCCTGTAAGATTCTCACTAATGATCAATTAAATATAGACTTTCATTAGTCAATGTCTGATTACATGGACAAAGTGTAGTTTACGGAAGTTATTGATTGTGAGATATCCCATTTCAAGATTATTTAACTGTCTGATCAAATGTTGTTGGCTAGACCAAGCAAATTTTTACTTAGAAGAAATATAACTTTTGAATTAAAGGCTAATTTTTTTTGTTTTTTTTTTTCATAAATCACTTGAAGGATAACTTTTTATTTATACACTATGTTCATTGTCCAATGTACTACTCCCCTCGTTTCCAATATACTATTCCCTTCGTTTCCAATATACTACGTAGTGTTTTGGTTTCATTGTCCAAAAGAAATAAGTGGAGTAGTTACTAAGTTACATAGTTCAAAATAGGCTCCATAATGATGACTTAACTTGATTAACTTCCCTAGAATTCCCCTTGCTAAAGGATGGAGTATACTTGATTAAAAAAAACAGGATGGAGTATACTTGATAATCTAACTGTAACTCAATTCTACTTTAGTGAATGTGATAATATTTCCGTATATTCCAAAATAGTATACCGAACATTCCCGACAAATGGAGTACAATTTACAGTAGACACTACTCACTTTCTAACTAATACAAGTATTTTTTTTGGACAAGATATGCTTTGTGGGTGCTATCCTGCGTGTCCAGTATACACCATAATTGCTGAGTGTTTTTTAGACGTTTTTTGGTCAAGGATATGATAGCATAGGTTAATCAAAGCCAATTCATGGTATTTACTTACAAAATATATCCACACAACACAATGCATTCCCAAATATCTTTTCAGGACTCTTCATATCAATCTCAGGTAGATCAGTAGTATGTCGATATGCAGTACGAAGTATGGAGTACTCCGAAAGAGTAACTAGAACCTGGTTTCCTGTTTGCTCTTTCTTTCGATCAACCCACAAATCCACGAGAAACAAACATGTAACCATAGATTTGACTGTTTTGCCACAAATATAGAGATCAGAAGGCTTAATGATCAGCAAACTGAGAAGTGGTAATCAAAATTTTGTATCTCGATTACAGGTTAATAGCCCCCAATTATTTTGGGCATTCATTGACAACACATATCCAAGAATTTAATCACTAATGTTACAACCATTAATCTATGATACAAAAACATCCAACATAAAGTGATAAAACTTAGAAAATGATAATTAATCTAAACTTGTCCAAGTTTGACAACGGCAATAGAGAAGCTGGAATTATTACCTACCTCGATCGTGCAAATAATAACTTATGAAGCTTAAGATACAGACTGCAATTTCTTAGATGCACCAGTTTCTGCCTTGTCTTGGAAAAAGTCCTGAAGAGCATACATTTTCACAGGACTAGATTTCAAGCTCTTAATTGCCTCTGCTGTCACTAGAGCACCAGCAACAGTTGTTACGATTGGAACCTTGTAAGCTAGAGCCATTCTTCTCAGAGCACGTCCATCAATCTGATCAAGATCATCACCTGAGCTTGTAATCACCATCAAATTGATTTGCCCATTTGCAACCATATCCCCTGCATGAGGTCTCCCTTCATGCATCTTCAATACTCGCTCAACTGGTATGCCTTCTAATTCCAGAATACGAGCTGTTCCTGAAGTAGCGACAAGGTTGAACCCAAGGTCTAAAAAGCCACGGGCGATAGCTGGAAGGTGAGGTTTAGTCAAATCATTCAAACTCAGGAACACCGTGCCAGAAAATGGTAGTTTCTGTCCGGCAGCAATTTGGGCCAAAGCAAAGGAGAGCGAGAAGTCATAGGCAATACCCATAACTTCACCAGTACTTCGCATCTCAGGGCCCAACAACACATCACAACCAGAGAACTTCTCAAATGGGAGGACTGCTTCCTTCACAGACACATGTTTTGGGATAAACTCTTTGGTGAAATTGAGATCACCAAGAGACATCCCAGACATGACCAAACAAGCATATTTAGCTAATGGGTGCCCAATTGCCTTGGATACAAATGGGACCGTACGTGATGCACGGGGGTTAGCCTCGAGCAAGAAAACGTCCCCTGATGTTGTGATGGCATATTGACAATTCATGAGGCCACAAACATTCAATCTCTTTGCCAATTTCGTTGTCCAAGTCCTAATGGTCTCCAAGCACGAAGATGAAACAGTTTTGGTGGGGAGAAAACAAGCTGAATCACCAGAATGCACCCCAGCTTGCTCGATGTGCTCCATTATCCCACCAATGACCACATTTCCATATGAATCAGCTAAACAGTCGACATCTATTTCAATTGCATCAATGAGATACTTGTCAATCAGAACAGGTCGCTCTGGATCTACCTCAACAGCATTTTCAAGATAAGTCATCAATTTTTCGTCATTATATACTATTTCCATTGCCCTACCCCCAAGGACATAGGAAGGCCTCACAACAACAGGGTAACCAATATCAGCTGTAATCTTGAGAGCATCAGCTTCACTCTTTGCAATACCCCCCTTCGGCTGCAAAATCTTCAACTCATCTAAAATAGCGTTGAACCTTTTTCTATCCTCCGCTGCATCAATGTTATCGGGCGATGTTCCCCAAATACGAACTAGGCCTGCCCCACTAGCACTTTTGAGCTTGTTCTCATCCAAATACTGTTGAATAGGTAGTGCAAGTTTCAAGGGAGTTTGACCACCAAACTGCACAATAATGCCATCAGGTCGTTCAAGGTCAATGATGTTGAGAACATCTTCGACTGTAAGAGGTTCAAAATACAGTCGGTCACTTGTGTCATAATCTGTGGATACAGTCTCAGGGTTTGAGTTCATCATGATGGTCTCATACCCAGCATTCTGCAAGAGAAACGAAAACAAGTTAACCACTAAACCGTTAAATACAAAGATGTAATACCACTATTTCAAGAATTTTGACACTTAAAAGTAAAAAATAAATAATAACGAGCACAAAAAAGTAAAAAATAAATAATAGTAAAATCAATGTTAGCACTTAAAAGAGTCAACAGTGTATTAGGACCAATGGCCGTTAGATAAAGGCATTATTATATCACAAGAATTAGAAGTAATTCTGCTCTCACAAGAAAAAGCTTTTCAAGAAAAGGAGGAATACTTGCCAAAAATGTCAGCAAAGGAATATTTACTTTTAAGTGTACCATGTACAATATGGTGCTGATACAATCATAAAATATACTCCGTACCAGGAATATATTGCAATCTTTCATTTAACTAATTCAAAACTTTCCAAATAAATCATTGACTAATATCATCACAATGGGCAGCACAAACCACCTGCTTAGCAATATCTTTAACATTGAAGGCACAGTTCTTTTTCCTAGCATGTCCAGGAAAAAAAATAAATAAATAAAAAAAAAAAAAAAAAAATAAAAAAAAAACCTATTAAACAAATTATTGAACAAGTAATTTAGGTTTTGTGTTTTGACACAATTACAAAATGTAAATATAAAGGACTAGACAAAGCACCATTTGTTTCCAAAAATTCTCAAGCATCCAAAGGTTATTACAAAATAATTTGCAATATATAATGTCCAAAAATATGCAAACACCACATGCAAGCAAGTGAAGCAATACAATAAATATACAAATAAAGATGTCACAAGCTTTATTGGCAGAAAGTTTTAGCTCAACTACAAACCTGAAGGGCAAATGAAGTATGGCAGCAGCAGTAGTCAAATTCAATTCCTTGGCCTATACGATTTGGCCCACCACCAAGGATCAACACCTTTTTCTTTTGAGTAGTAGATGATTCACACTCAAAATCATAAGACGAATACATGTATGGAGTATTAGCCTCAAATTCTGCAGCACATGTATCAACTCGCTTATAAGCTGGGGTAACACCAAATGACAACCTTGTAGAACGAACCTCTCTCTCTGTCGATTTAGTTGCAAAGGCAATTTGTTTGTCACTAAAACCTCTTTTCTTTATCTCATAGAAGTCATCCTTCGTGAGGTCAGACAGTTTTTGAGATAGAAGGTATTGCTCAGTATCAACTAATTCTTTGAGTTGTGTGAGAAACCATTTATCTACAAAACTCAGCTCATGAATTTCATCAATTTTCATGCCTTTCTTCATCACAGCATAGATAGCATGGATGCGATCAGGGTTTGGAACACGGAGGTTGTATTTCAGCTGCTCCAAATCCCAATCCAATTCCTTTATCTTGCCGCATCCCCACCCCGAGTAGCCAAGTTCCAGAGATCTCACTGCCTTTTGGAAAGACTCCTGAAATGTGCGACCTAAGGCCATGGCCTCACCAACAGACTTCATCTGAGTGGTAAGAATTGGCTGAGAACCAGGGAATTTCTCAAATGCAAATCGAGGAATCTGCACGAGCGTATAACATGAAAATAATATGAGATGTGTAAATCCACTGGTACTAATAATGACAGTAATAAGAAAAAGATATTGATATAAATTATATGGATCTTATGAACTAGGATACCAGAAAATTATCATGACCAACACACAAGTAATGAAATGCAATGCAAACAGATCAGCTACATGACACTAACTCTAAAATGTCAGCTTATCCAGCAACCCCTAGAAGTTGCAGTCATGTCTAGCAGATGTCTAGCTGTATTCAGCACTACCCTAGTGGTCAAAGGTGCCTCCAAATTCACAGTGAGAGTACATTTGAGCTCTATAACAAAACTTATAAAAGTCCTTTCGGCAGCATATTTGAGGCTAGATCACTCAGTGATCACTGCTTCAATTTATGGACATAACAGCTACCAGAGAAGAGTAACCACAATTTTACAATGGAATTTTTTAAGTGAAAATCACTAAATCATGTATAATGTACATCTCTTAATTCTCGCATCAAAACCTAAATAATAAATCATCTTGATCTCAAATGAGGAGCCTTAACAATACCCCTTTTCCTTCACCTAGGCACCTAGCAGCTAACATTCACTACCTACAGCACACTACAGGTATTTTATAAGGCAATATTCCACAAGCACCTAACTTATCAGAAAGTCAGAAATACCTTATTACACTATTTTCAGATAACCAGGGGCAGGGGAGAGGGGGTAAAGGCGTAAAGCTGCTTGCAGAAATGGTAAAAGATTAACAGAAACAGTAAAATGATACTGACCTTCGTCACCACATAATCAATAGAAGGCTCAAAACTAGCTGGAGTTTTCCTTGTAATGTCATTTGGAATCTGATCCAGAGAGTAGCCAACTGACAATTTAGCAGCCATCTTCGCAATCGGAAAACCAGTAGCTTTAGAAGCAAGTGCAGATGACCTTGACACCCTAGGATTCATCTCAATAACCATTACTTCCCCATCAGCAGGATTAACCGCAAACTGAACATTCGAACCACCACATTCAACTCCAATCTCTCTAATAATAGCAATTGAGTAATCCCTAAGCCGTTGATACTCCTTATCAGTCAAGGTCTGAGCAGGAGCAACAGTAATCGAATCCCCGGTATGCACTCCCATTGGATCAATATTCTCAATTGAACAAATAATAACCACATTGTCAGCTAAATCCCTCATAACCTCTAACTCATACTCTTTCCACCCCAACAATGACTTCTCCACCAACACTTGAGAGGTCAAGCTAGCCGCCAAACCCGACTTACAAATCATCTCAAACTCCTCCCTATTATACGCAATCCCTCCTCCGGTCCCTCCCAACGTAAACGCAGGCCGTATAATCAAGGGAAACTCCCCAATCTCACTGGCAATCTGAAAACACTCATCAACAGTATTCCCAATCCCCGAAGGCGGTGTCTTTACACCGATATTCTTCATAGCCTCCCTAAACAACTCCCTATCCTCAGCCTTCTTAATAGCATCTAATTTCGCCCCGATTAACTCTACTCCATACCTATCTAAAGCCCCATTTTCAGCCAATGCAACAGCCAGATTCAAAGCAGTTTGTCCCCCCATAGTAGGAAGCAATGCATCAGGCCTTTCTTTCTCCAAAATTTGTTCAACTAAATCAGGGGTTAATGGGGTTATATAAGTTCTATCAGCCAAATCAGGATCAGTCATAATAGTAGCAGGGTTAGAATTTACCAGAACAACTTCATACCCTTCTTCCTTCAACGCCTTACAAGCTTGAGTACCCGAGTAATCGAATTCACAGGCTTGTCCAATCACAATTGGGCCAGCACCCAGAATCATAATCTTCTTCAAATCAGTTCTTTTCCCAGTTTTCTGCACAACTGTTTGTGGGGTTTTTTTAGCACCATTTTCTGCTTCACCCTTAATAGTTGAAGAAGTTGCCCGTGTCCTGAAACTCCATGGCCGTGCGAGACGCAAGTTTAGGGAAGAAGAGAAGGTGTTCTTGGAGTGGAAAAGGGTGGAGTGGGAAGAAATTGATTTGGGTAAAGAGGGATTCCTGGGTTTAGGGAGTGAAGGTGATATGAAATTTTCAGGAATTTGATGAATACAGTAACTCATTTTTTGAAATTGGAGATGATGAATTGAATTGAATTGAGGAGGAGAGAGAAAATGGGGTTTAAGAGTATTGGTGGAGTGAGTGAGGGAAGAAGGAGGCCGTTGGTGAAGAGAGAGGAAGAAGGGTTTTGAGAGAAAAGCAGGGTTTTTGAGGTGGTGTTACTGAGGCAACTGAGCTAGATGAAAATCTTAAGGTTAAATTATCGGAAAACTCCATCAATCAATCACTTGACACTTCCTCATACGGCCCTTCCTAAATATTCCTTGTGTTAAAATTTAAAAATCAATCAATCAATTTAAGCCTTTGTACCAATGATGTAGTCAAGATTTGAGTTAAAAAGTTGAGGTATCACTTATTTAGGGTTTAACCTAATCATTCATCCATTAAAACTATGATATTTAGCTTGCGGGATGTGGGTTTTTAATTCCATACATTGTCCCATCCTTTATATACATCTTATATATGATTCTACACATTGTCCCATATTAAATACCTAACTGTAAGATTTTCTTATATTTCAAATATATGTACATCTTCTTATTCACAACCAAATGCATTAAAATCTATCCCTTTAATTTCAATTTTACAAGTTGTGAATTTTTTTTATCTCAATAATGTAAAAGTGATGCATTAAAAAACGAAGGAAGTAGTTAAATATAGGGATCAAAGTCACCAAATAAATAATAAAATAAAGTCAAACGGTTACAACTAAAAAAATAGCACGTTCTTTTGAATTGAAATTTGGTAAACTAAAACACCTAAACTGAATTAAACTACTAGTAAACCAATCTGAATTGAACTAAACTGAAACGACGTGACTTGAAGTGAACGGAAAAATTCTACAAATAAGTCCAAAAAGAGCAGGAAAAAAAAAAAAAAAAAAAATTGGTACTGTACTCTTTCAAGTACGGTAAAAAAATCCTTCTATTTCTAGCATACTCCGCAAGTCAATCTTCTCTGTACGATCAAACTCTCTTTCAAGTTTTGTTTAATTCGGATTTCAGGACTCAACTCGAAAATGGCGAACCAAGAAGAAGAGATTAAGCTTGAATTATTTCTCCAATGGCTTCAGGTTAATCTTCTCTGTACCTCTCTCCTAATTTTAACATGTCAATTTCATCATTTTGATTGTTGTTGAGACAAACTAACACCAATTTCCCCCAAAAATTTAAGGTAAATGGAGTGGAGCTTCGAGGTTGCAACATCAAATACTGTGATTCCAGTAAAGGGTTTGGCCTATTTTCAACTACTAATGTTTCTGATGGTTAGTTTATAATTGTATATTCCTTTGATTAAACCAATTTTTATCTGGGTAGTTTTATATTTCTTGGTTAAAATTAAATGTGACAGCTTGATGATTAGTTATGGTTTATATGACATAATTTGATTGCTTAATTTATATTGTTCTTGGTTTGGTTTGAAATATATCATCAGGTGTTTTGTTGGTTGTGCCACTTAATTTGGCAATAACACCTATGAGGGTTTTGGAAGACCCTTTATTGGGACCACCATGTAAAGCAATGTATGAGGAAGGTGAAGTGGATGATAGGTTTTTGATGATATTGTTCTTGACTGTTGAACGTCTCCGTGGTAGTAATTCGACATGGAAACCGTATGTTTAGGCATTGATGTTATATGTGTTATTGGTCCTTGGTTAACATCGTTCCTTAATCCTTAGGTTGATTGTTAGGGCTTGTCGTTGCAGGTACCTTGATATGATTCCTAGTTCCTTTGGAAATCCACTTTGGTTTACTGATGATGAGTTTCGGGAGTTGAAGGGAACTACTCTTTATCAGGCCAGCATGTCGCAAGTAAGCACATTTGGCTGGTTTTTTGGGGTGTGTATATGTATATATGCTGAAATCTCATCATTTATAAGCATGTTGAAGTTCAAGCCATAGTGGCTTTAATCGTAATTATGGTCACATATCATTGTCCTTCAATTTAAATGATCATCCTATGTATGTGAACATCGAATGAGCCTCCTTATATGTATTACCTTAGTTTCACCTCTTTTGGCATTTTAACTGGAGAGCTGCATTGCAGAAGAAGAGTTTGCTGGCTATCTTTGAGGACAAGGTGAAGAATCTGCTACCGAGACTTCTAGTTTTGGATGGAGAATCAGAAAGGTTAGCATGTCTGTTTATTATATGTTTGAGAGATACAAAAGATATTAGACTTATGAACAGGCTCCATGATCTTGGGGAGTCGGACCCATTGTATTTTTGCTAGTAATCTAATAGTTTCTGCATTAGGCATACCTTGCATTACTGTAGGTACTGTTGTATACTTGTATATGGACAACAATGAAAAGGATGAATTAGCAAAACATGATAATGGAATGTTCCAAGGATTGTAGGAGACCCCTTTTACCCAAGAATTGTCATGCATGCCATTTTATTTTCCGAAAAAAATACAACACTTTTTTTGGCATATTCTTTGTTCAGAAGTAAAAGTGGCTGTGGGTTTGTTAAAGTTTATAATACATCTCGCATTGTGATAGAAAAATGACGATATTGTCTCATTTTCTGTAGCTTTTCTAGTAAATTCACGAGGTATTGGGGTGGTAATCTGTGCTCTGTTACATAAGAATTGGTTGACATTGTATCACTTGCTCGATCCCTCTTATTCTCTCTCCTAACAAACTAGAGATACATCCTGTTGGCTGTAACACAATGAAATGCACACTATTCTGCATCTGCAGATCAAAAAAGTTGTGTGCAGAAATGAGAATACAAAATCTGTTAATACAGTTTGCCAAACCCCGAATTTCTGACAATAGGCTTTATGATGTTTTTTCTATTAACTTTTGCTATAAATAATCACTATGCTGACTTCTTGTTTGCAACTTAATGGCTATCAACATAGTTTTTGTTAGGATTGGATAGGAATTAGAATATTAGAGCATGTGAATTTTGTAAAAATTTACTTTGCCTTCATGTCTGGTAATGATTATGGGTGTTCGTCATCATAGTGTTTACGGTTTTTATAGCTACTCACATGTGATCTCTTCTGTCTTTCTTTTCAGAGAGGTGGCTTTTGAAGACTTTCTATGGTACGCTACTCTGTATTCTTTTTACTCCTGAAATTGTTGTACTCCTCCGTCAAATTTTCTCCACACTTTGACATCCTTTAAAAAAAAAAATAATAATAATAATATTATTTTATATCATCGTGTAGAATCAGGTTTAATTTGTTTCAATGTGTATTTTCAATGTAAAAACTTTTATATGGAAATAACCTGTGCATAATAATGGTCACAAATTGGTTTTGGAGACCCGTGAAAAGTAAGTGTAAAGTTAATTTAGGGATGGGGCAGTATACTCTTTAACTCTTAGGGTAGACTTTAGCTTGCTTGTTAAGTATTTAGTTTTTCCAATAGATGGTTGAATATTTACGCTGGTCGTCAAATAGGTAGTTCATAATATGCATGGTTTACACATGCAGGGCTAATTCTGTCTTCTGGACTCGTGCTTTGAACATTCCTCTTCCTCGAACTTTCATATTTCCTGAAGGTAAAGAAGGGACCAGTTATCACTTACCCCAATTCAGCTGTGTTTCCAAAAGTTCATGTAATCTCACCTTGGTTAACAAATCAGACAGGAGGCTTGGGCAGGGGAAGCTTTTCATCTTAATAATAGCGTACTTCTTACTCTCCATTTTCAAGAAATCTGCTAATTACCGACTTGTCCCAAAGATAAACATAAAAATATTATAAAAATCTGCAGCTTAATGGGTTGCTTTAATTTGTCAGTTGATATGTCATTTGATGGGGAAATATTTCTGCTGAAGTTGTAGTTTTGTATGATTAATTTTGTAGGATCCGAGATTCCTGCATCCTATAGTATCTCTAATGGGGTAAATATAGCCTCTATGGAAGGAGAGACTCTGTGGGTTGAGGGTCTTGTTCCAGGAATCGACTTCTGCAACCATGGTAGTTATTCTCAGTCCTCTTTCTTAAGCAACCTTACTCCTAATTTCTTCTATTGCTTTTGCTTTCTCAATATGCTGTCTTTTGTTTCATGTCTACCTTTACAATCTCTTCAGAGATAGTTGCTAACTGGTAGTATGTGATTTTGTGTAGTTACTGTGTCATCCTAATCTTTGTGTGTACTTAGCCAGTAACTGCTGGATGTTAGATTGCCCTAGTTGATCTGTCCAAGCATCCAGTTTAGGCAGTTATTGCGATTATAATTAATAACAGATTTATAAGTCCATTGTGCATTCTCCTTGTGATTATACCCTGTATTATGTGATGGAATCTCTTGCTAGGATAAAAAAAAAAAATCTGCGCAAACCAACTTGTGTGTAAATTTGTTGTTGCTAACTTGGCGTTTCTCATTGCAGGAAGCTTCACTAATCTCTCAGATTCTCTGATTAATGACTAGTACTTCTATTGATGTAATGCCTCGAATATCCAACTAAGCTATTCTGCTTAAAAATTTATAACACTTTTTTATGACTTATCTCTTTGTCTGCTTTTAACCTAAGATGTACAGTAGAGGGATTGGACAGAAACTACAAGAAATGTCAGGCTGCTTGTGTAGTGGATGGAAGGAGCGAGAATGGTTTTATTTCTCACGTCTGATGGTTTAATATCTTAAAGAGTTAGAAGGTCATCCTAATTAGAGAATCTTGAAACAACTCTGCATGTAATGGCTTGATAATAAAGCTCGTAACGTAGATCTTTAAATAGGATTTATTAATGGATAGTTTAGAAATTGATGGGCTTGATTGCATGATTTGCATCTACAGCTAACTTGAGATTTTGTCATTCAGCTATAAAACCTGCTGCAATGTGGGAAGTTGATAGCACTGGGACTACCTCTGGAGTGCCCCTCTCAATGTTTCTTCTGTCTGGTAGACTTTTTTTCCCCTGAAATTATGTTGATATTCATAATTAATTACTGTCTACAAAGGATCAAAACTCAATGTTTGTTCATTGTGGTTGTAGAATATCTTGATTATGCTTTTTTCACTCTCTGTTAGTTTGTATATCTGATGTTTGCTCAACTTCCTATTTGCATGCTAAGTAAATTCTGAAATTGGGAAAGAGATAACCATCAGCTATGGTAACAAAGGAAATGAGGTACTTCTTACTATGTACTCTCTTGTCAATTATGCTCTAAGTAGTTGTTTGAGTTTTGCATATTGGTAGCAAAAAAGGAGAAGCATTGGCTTTTCTACTTTGATCCTAATGCTAGGCTGGAATAAGTAATAGCGCATCACCACCACCCCTCCCCACCTCATCCCACCCAAAAGATTGGAAAATTAACAGGAACTCCATGTGGTTTGTTCTGCATTTATGCTTATTGAAGTAGTGTGCAGGAGCTGCTTTATCTCTATGGATTTATAATTGAAGACAATCCAGATGATTATCTGATGGTAATTTTCTTTTCTGACATTCTCTCTTGTAATGTAAATCACTGATGTTACATTCTTGCTGTTATCTCATAGCTACGTTAAACTTCATAAATAATTTTTCAGCTACGTTAGGCTTAGTTGCACCTGTAAGTTGATCATGATTTTAGCATAGTGATGGCACTGAATGTGCATGCAGGTGCATTATCCAGCAGGTGCACTTCAAAATGATCCATTTGCAGACTCGAAAACACAACTTCTCCAAGTAGAGGTCTGATGGCTGTGCTTCTTCAAGTTGCCTCTTGTTAATTTTTTGGGATCCATGGCTCTGGATATTTCTTCTCACATATATTGTTAATTGATGTCTCCGTGCTATAACTAATAATGCTTTAATCTCACAGAAAGCTGAATTAAGGTGTCTGCTACCTAAAAGCTTGCTGGATCAAGGTTTTTTCCCATGCTCATCCTCAGAAAGCAAGAACATTCAGGAATGTGCCAAGGATAAGGGCCCGAATTATAGTTGGAGTGGCCAGCGGAAGACCCCTTCATATGTGAATCAACTTGTTTTCCCTGAGGATTTTTTGACTTCCTTGCGGACTGTAGCAATGCAAGAGAACGAGCTTTTCAATGTCCAATCCTTGCTTGAAGAGGTGCAGTATTGCAACCACTTTTCTTGAACATTCCTGGTTTGTGAATCAATATTTCACTAGAATAAAAAATATTCTGCATTTCATTTCTATTGGCATTGCTGATGTACTCTTCTACTTGTGTGATGAGGCCCTCAGGTCTTACTAGTCATTTGCCTGTATCTATAATCCTGATCTCATTCTTTCCTCCTCTAACAATGAGTAAAATGATTGAGCTCTCTTTTCTGGTTTTCTTCAGCTCTTATCTGTCAAAGTCAGTTGATAATTCAGGATTTGAGTGTTCGCAAGCATATTTTGCTGTTGCTCCTATAAATATATGTGCCTGTACGCACACACACACACACACACACACACACACATGCTTTTGACATCTATCATCATGAGATTTTAGAATATATAACCCTGCCCTATGACTTGTCTCGTGAAAACAGTATAGATGGTCTCTAGTCTGTAATGCTACTTAACTAACTAAAGGATCTCAGTTGATTACAAGAGTATTCTGCAGCTTGTTTTGTTCTTCTTGAATGTTATATCTAGTCAAGTGATCACCCCCGTCTTTTTTATTTAATATTTGGTGATAGTTTTTTGGTTCCTTTTAAACTATATATATCACCAGTAAAAATCTTATATGCTAATTGCTATATAGCTTGTTGGAAGTGATGGGGAGAGGGAGCCATCAGAGGCTGAAGTTCGAGCAGCTGTATGGGAAGCTTGCGGGGATTCAGGGGCTTTGCAACTTCTTGTTGATCTGCTGAATACAAAGTGAGTTTCCATGGTCCTCTATGCTATTCTGAGAGCTGTTTTGTATGAATTCATGAAATTATATTCTTCCCTTCTTCCAATCCCTGCTCCCCAGTAAGTTGGTGCTCTTTTTCTTGTATGCGCTTTTGTTCTCTCACAAAAATCATTTAAACTCTGAAGCAAAGCAGTGAGGACACTGAGATCTGAGAAGATATAAATTGCATTTTCTAATGTGCTAACTGGAAAACTGATTGTGCTAGATTGATGAATCTTGAAGAGGGCTCAGGTACAGAAGAATCCGACTCAGAACTACTTGAGAAGACTTGTGTCAGAGATGGTCCTGCTATCTCCATAAGGTATAACTCTCTGCTTTACCGTGACTGAAAACTGTTTTCGTGATTCTGTTGTGAACGTCAAATCGAAACTATATAAACTAGAGAGCATAATGAATAAAAATGCATTAGTATTGAGAAAGTAGTTCTGGATTTCATCTGTTAGATGCTCTATTAGGTTCCTAAAGATGCGTTTCCTGGAATGTTCTTCTGGGATATGTGGTTCAATGTTTCTGCTACTTTTTGCATTTGCAGCGTGAACAAAGCCGAGTCTAGCTCTGATGAGATGATGAGCAAAAACAGGTGGGCAGGTATAGTCTATCGACGAGGACAAAAGCAACTAACCAGACTGTTCCTACGTGAGGCTGAACATGCTTTGCAATTATGCTTGAATGAAGAGTGCTAGACCTTCCCTATGAGTCTATGACTATCCTACACAACTCAAACAACATGAATTCTTAAGTTTGCACCCATTTTATATTTTTATCTAGTAAGCTTTTAAGTTTCATACCGATGTATTTTCCAATTTTGCATAGAGTTATAACTTATGAATTAGCTGATAGTACAATACCCCTTCATAAAAATTAATGCCTATTTGATGTAGGCTCATTTTTTCACTTGCAACCACATTTTTGGCATGGTAAGTTTAGTTTGTAGCTCAATAAAATCAGTGACTTGCATCCTACAACCTACACTTGAACTCTGGAATTCGTATTCGAAGACCTTCATTTTTCAGTACTTTATGTGTTTACAACTTTACATTACCTAATGCCCCTTTATTTCTCGTTACTTTTATTGAATCTGAAACGATACTAGTGGTTGGACTTTGTTGCAATCTTGCAAACTTAGCTTCTGTAATAGAGAGCAACACTAGTTACAAAGGTAAAACTATACCATTCACAAGGTTACGCGACAATACAATTCTATCAATCAGATTTTTCTTAAGAGTACACGACCAATACATGGTAGTAGTATATTAGAAGCACAAAATTTTTCATCTCACTACATAATAAACATCAAAATTGAAACCATTATGTAGTGCAATTTTCCCCCATGTATAATACAACTACAAAAATATTTGAACATAGCTTCAAGGAGTGCACAATATAACTAAGGCTCTTCTAGGCCAGCAAGATTTCTAAGACTCCATCCAATGGCATAAGCAACAGCAGCAGCAATGACACCATTAGAAACAGTCATGAGAGCCGAGAGCGTATAACTTCCACCGGAGATCTTCGCCTTTGCGAGTCCTAGAAGGGTGAGGGCGAGGACGGACAGTATGCAAGCGCCGATGAACTTGATGGTATCGTTGTTGGTGAAAGGAATGAGGATGATAAATGATAGAAGCGGAGCACACCCAAAGAGTAGGAAGGAAGTGAAGGTGACTAAGCCACTCTTCCATGGCTTCTCCTCTTGGTCTGGTGGCATTATCCCCTTTTGACCCATCATTTTCTCATCCACCATTATATTTTTGTACTTTGAAAATATTTCTACCACCTGTAAAATGCCGTCAAACTTTTCACTTATGTCGATTTTATAGTAAATGACCAAAATGGCCTTATTAAATGAAAGGTAGGAAAAATAAGAACACAACACAATGTCATTGTATTAACTCATTTTATTAAAGAGTAACGCAAATTGTTTAACAGTTAGACAACTAATAGCCCTTATTCGTTAGATTTAAAGTAAAAACGCGACAAAAGGAAGAGATTTGGTAGATTACCATATTAGCGTCTTGGGGATCCATACCAAGCTCTTGGTACCGCTTAACCAAATTCGTAATTTGTGACAAACCATGATTATCAACCTCCCATTGTGTTACATCTCTTTCCTTAGAAGCCATCTCCTTCTCAGTAGAACTACTCAAATAATCCCCAAACCCCATGGAAATCCCATCGGCCACTAGATTCGCGAATCCTAACACTAAAACATCGACAGATGACATACTGCCACCACTAGAGATAGATGAGATAAGTGAAAAACAGGTGACTATAGCATCTAACCCTCCATAAACAACACTCTTAGCACTCTCTCCCTTCCATGTTGGGCTTTTGGGCTTGGGCCTATCTTCATTTTGGGCTCTTTCATCATCATTATCATCTTCATCTGATCTTCTTCTTCTAAACATTTGGTTTTCTTCGTCAATTTCTGGGTTTAAGAGGTTGGTTTTGTCAATACTAGTGTAAGTACTATTGTTTTTTCCAGACATTTTTATTTCTGGAAATTTTTACTGGTTTTGTAATTGTTTTTAAACTTTTTACTTTGCTAGAAAATGGTTGCCGCTTTTGGAATTTAGTATGGTTAGTTTTATAATGGAGGAAAGGTGATGAAATGAATGTATAGGTGTCACCATGCATGCAAACTAGGATGAGGTGCTTATACGTGTAACACTACTGTTGTTTATTCTAATTTCTACCAATTCATACTCGGAAGACTTTTTAATGGCTACCATAAAATCATATCTCGTTAATAGTTTCCAATCTAGACCAAACCAATTTTAGAAATAATTGTTTTATTTGATTTGACTATTGCAAAAAAGAAAAAAAAAAATAAGAAATTTTGGTTATCACTTAATTTTATCTTATCTAGTGCACAATGTATGAACTCCTAATAAAACTATTACATTACTCGTACATTTTACTCTAATGATTAAGTTGACAATTCTGATTCGAAAGTTTATATTCGCTATACGCGATTCTTGTAGCCCTTTTAAAACTATCCTACTCTGTATATAATTTGTTATTAAGATATACTTGAACTTTTTAGTATCTTTTACTTTGTACTTCGTATATTGTATAAGTAACCTGGCCTATAATAAAATTATTGTGAGGCCTATCCTAAGAGAATTTTGGTACCTTAGCATGTTGGTTGCTTACAAAGTTTGGCTTGCATAAAACCAAAATAAGTTTGCTAATATGCTTTAAATTTCCAATCTATCCTTACTTCTATTGTTTTGCTAATTTATCTTCTCATTTTCTAGTTTAGACTTGTTAACAAAAAATTAATCTTGACTAAAATACAACCGATTGTACAGTAAAAATTTTGTTCGAAGTACATCGGCTTACACTTGGAGGTGATTTCAATATTACATCACGATTTTAGTACTCCAAAATCCAACTTCTTCGGATCTTGTTTTACTTGGCATTCATAGATGCACATAAATTTTTACATATCACGACCCCAAAAATACTCAAAATTGTCCCTTTCTTCATCCCCAAGTTCGCCAAAATACCTAAATACCCTCAACAGAATTAAGAGAATTATAATACAATCCATCCCATTTCCATGGATAATCGTATTTATCTTACTATTATTTTGGGAAATGATCCTGGTCAATTACATTAAGATTTATACTCCCCAGATAAATTACTTTGTATAATTAAGATTAGTGGGAGAAAGTTTAGGAACTAACATTTAGATCAAGCAAGAAGCAACGTTTAAAGTTAATACTTGTATTTTAATATAATCTTCTTCGTCTAGGAAGGATCAACGAACCATTGAACGATTATGGAATTCGGACTATGTTAATTAAAATGAAAATTTCACGATTGCACATACGAACGACTATAATCCTTAATTAACCTGTACCAGCTATTATCTTCTGAAATCGCCAATGTTATGAACTTGACAATATATATTCAACTGATATATATGTAACATCACATTCAAAAGGGGGGAATATAATCTAATACATCTCTATTGACTAGCTATCACAGCATCACCAACCCAATTTCATTATCGCTCCCTAAATTTTTGGAGGGATTTTATCAATCTACAACAGATGAACTCATTAAAATTGTTGTGCTAGACGCGGTATTTACTCTCAAACCACCTGCCTTCTTTCTTGGTCATCTTCGTTGATCAATCGGTTCAACTCCTCTTCTGTGGATAGTCTTTCCACCTTGCTGACTTCGGTTGGTTTTGGGACTCTATTCTGGGGTTTGTTATCAGGCAAAAGCTTTATTACGATTCCCATGGTAATCAACAACAGTCCTGTCCCATGCTGCTCAGTTAAAGGCTTTGTGAAGAGCAAGTAAGATAGCAGCAATGTCACTGCCTTTCTTGCGGTGGTCACCTGAGATTCAATCAAATAATTTCATTTTTACTATGATACGAGATTATTATACTAAAATACGTTATAATATGAAGTGTTAGGTTTGTTGTTGGAAAATGGATCAATGCATAATATTCCTTAACAAAAGATGACAACAAGTTAAAGCAGAAAAAAGCCAAGGAAATGGGCATATACCATAGCTGTAGTAGCAGCACCAAACAAAGCAATGAGAGATAAGACAGAAACTTGACCAATAAAGGTAGCCATGGCTTCAAAAATCAACACAGCATACACATAGGGATGCTGCATAAGGAACGCGAGAGAAATGTGTCAAGTAAATCAGACAAACAAGAACAAGGTTTTGCGAAAAGGCTGGCTAGTTCGGTTGTCAAAGCAGGAGTTTCACCTGAGAACATGAAGTCCATGCTCTAAATAACTCTCCTGTCAGAATCATAGGTGGTATTAACATGGGCAAACCAACAACTGTTGAGCAGAATAACATCTCCATCTGTTTGCATAGAGGTCAAAAAGATTATTAAGCAATCTTTTAATCTGGAAATAGGATCGCATTTTCCTTATGAAATGAATTGTGTAGGATGGTGTAAACAGCACCTGAGTGGTTTCAGGATTCATGGTGA
Source organism: Chenopodium quinoa (assembly GCF_001683475.1). Lineage (NCBI taxonomy): Eukaryota > Viridiplantae > Streptophyta > Magnoliopsida > Caryophyllales > Amaranthaceae > Chenopodium > Chenopodium quinoa. The sequence goes on along the minus strand of NW_018743812.1, from coordinate 806,607 downwards.
AGATCGCTTCTTGCACGTTTCCAAGGAAGGAGTCCATAATAAGAGCACCACTAATCATCATAACACCAATCATGCTAAAATTTGGAGATGTTTGAGCATCTGCTAAAGTGAAAAGTATCAAACCCACCACCAAAAGCAATGCTGATAAATACTCAGATGGAGGGTACTTTCTTCTTAAGCCCGGAATGAATGCGCCCATTACCATGACCGGTAAAACCTGTTTATGCCACAATCAACGAAATGTCCTTTTTAACATAATGTTACAAAAAAGTACTTTCTTTGTTCGAAATTAAGTCACATGTATGAGTATGATTAAACAAGGTGTCACATCGTTGGTTTAATTATTCCAAAAGGACTTAGAGTGTGACAGCTTACAGCTATTTTAGGACAAATTGAATATTAAGCAAACACAAGCACCTTGATCTACAAGGATTAAATTGGGCTATTAGCAATATTAGAATCCATGAAGGGGATAAGGAAATCAAGTGACACCAACTTCCAAGTCAAAAGGTGCACCTAAAACATATATAGAATACAAGTAACCAAATTAAGAGATAATTATTCAAAAAAAAAAAAAAAAAAAAAAAAAAAAAAAAAAAAAAAAAAAAAAAAAACCAAATTAAGTGATAAAAATGCCACTAATAGACATTTAACTAGTTCACCAATTAACATAAACCAGCTCAAATTCATAAACGAAACGACAAATCAACACCGACACTGATTGAGAAGCAATAGTGTATAAAGATTAGCAGAAAAAATGGTGCAACTTTGAATAAAATATGATTCATATGAAGTAATTAGTGTGTACCTTAGTTGACTTGAACATAATTTGAGCAGGGTAATTAAGAAAAGCCAAGGATCCTTTAGTAAGTCCATGAGAACCCATTAATACTGCTGAAAGCTTGACATAAGTCTTCCATGGATTCACCATTTGTTTTGTTGTAAACCCATTCATGTAAATTAATGCTAAGTATACAAACCCTTGAATAAATGTGAAGTACCAACCATAACTGCAACCAATTTCACCATTAATTAGCTTATTAATTATTGTAATTAATTAGAAAATCACCCACCAAATTCCATTTTTTTTCTAGTTACCCAAGAATATCCCAAATGATATATGACTTCAAAAAAAAAAAAATCACCCTGATTCATTAAATTATTGTTGAAATCAATTAAGATATCACCCACCTTTTTTTCTTTTTTTTTTTTTTTAAATGTTTTTACTCAAGAAAATCCCAAATGCAATTACATTAGATTATTAAATAGAAAAAACTCACCTAAATTTAAGCCTGTTGTATACATATTCCTGAAATCAACATTAAAAATAAAAAATTAAAAATTAAAAAATAAAATAAAAAAAAAAAAAAAAAAAACACAGAAAAGTGAGAAATTGCACTAGAAAAAGATGAAAAAAAAAAAGGGGGAGCATGCATGAGAATGTATACCAATAATACAGGACAAGGGTAAAAAAAAAAAAAAAAATACAGTAGAAAATTCTCAGAAAATGTACTGGTTTAAGCTGTGACAAATTACAGATACATTTTCTCAAAATAAAATTAAAATTATAAAACACAGATACAGCCAAAAACAAACTAAAAAAATTGACACTAATAATTTATGAAACCCAGAAACACAAAAAACAAGCGTAACAAACCCATAATTGTTTTTTTACGAAATTCACAACAGAAAGTGAATTTTCTTGATTTTCGCAATAAACCCAGGAAAAAAAATAGAAAAGAGAAGAAGAAAAAATGTGCGAAGAAGAAGATGATGATTACCTCGCAGATGCCATTGATGAGGTAACCGAAGAAAAACCCAGAGGAGCAAATCAGGAATTGATGCCATTTAGGTCTACTTGTTAAGCTGATTCCGAACAAAGACCTAGCTTGTTCTTCATTGTTATTCTTCATCGTACAAAAACCCAGAAATTAAAAATCGAAAACTTAGATCAATTTTTGGTTTAGAAAGAAAAATATAAATTGGGATGAAATTATTAAAACTGGGTTTTATTATTTTTAAATTTCAATATTAGACAAACATTATTAGAGGAGAGAAATTGGAGAAAAAGAGATGAATTATGAATTTCTTCCCCTGTTTTTGTGACATGGGGTTTTCTTCTCTGTTTTGGAGAGAGTGTGTTTATTATATAAGGGGGAGGTTACTAGTTAACAAAGTTATAAAATATTCCTTTTTTGGGAGATGGTTAACAATGAAAATTGGGGAATGGGGAAGGGTAAAATTGGAATTTTATTGGGAAATCAATTAAGGAGATTATGGTTATTTTATTTATATTAGCTAGATGTTTAAGTTTGTTTATGTTAGGAATTAGGTAGGCTTATTATATTCACATAAATCACATTAATTTTATTAAAAAAAAAAAAACACATTTATATTCTATGTATTTGTTTCTATATTTCTAATTCATGAAAATGATAAATGCATCATTAACGACATTAAGGTAGTATACAATAAGCTAGAAAATGAAGGATTGAAAATAACTACTCCATACGTATTAATTACACCGTTTTACACCTATTTTTGTCAAAAAATTCCAGATCTACACTATGGAGTACTACCATTTTAAAAAAATTATTTACTTCGTAATGCTTATAATTAGGACAACGTAGAACATTATCCCTTTTTTTTTTAATGGAAGACCATTACCCCTTTTATAAAATATAATGCATTTGTTTCCTAAACATGTTGTTATGGAAAAGAATAATCTATCAATAAATTAATTCATTATACTAGCTTCTTTTCCTTTTATTTATTTATTTTTGCTAGTTTTAGGAATGATAATTTTAGATTAATTAGCAAAAATAAGCTATAATATTGTAAAACAAAAATTCTTAAAATAAGTTAAGTTTGAAAAGAAAATAAGGGTTTCCTAAGCTCAATCCACTTGCTATAACAAATTAACAAGTATAAATGAATTAAGTTCATGAGTGATGACCAAGGATTGGTTCTCTTCACCGTATTTTCAATTTTTCAGGGTATTATCTTGTAATTGTTTGCTTACTGCCAAATAACCTTAATTCCAATTCAAATTAATAAAAATTATACAAAGTACAAAATTAGATATTTAGAAAATCACACATTCACACAAATCTTAAAATAGTTTACTTGATGATATTTTATCCTATGGTTTAGAGTGCAATTATAGTCAAAGCTTGGTCAATTCATACTAGCCCTTGTAGCCGTTGTAGGTGTTATAACTAAGGTATTATACTATTGCTAGATATTACGTTCAATTTGATGGTTAATCCGTCAAAAAGATAGTTTAGAACGTTATGAAGTAGAGAATAAGGAGGTTCACATTCTTGTATCTGTTCCTAAATTGTCATTAGGTTAATTAAAAGCTTGTGAAACTTGACCCTTCTCCAAGTGTTTCTTTCTCTTTTACATTCACCTTATATTAATCTAATATATATAAATAAAGTAGGCATTTTTCGAGAGCATTTGGCGCGCCACATAAGCAAAGGTATTATTTCGACCAATTAAAAGTTAGATTTTAATTTTATTTTAGAATTAAAAAATTCACTCGCCACATAAGCAAAAGTGACGAATGAAATTTAAAAAAATTTCCACGTAGGTAAAAACGACGAATAATGATTTATTAAGATTTAAATTATTTTAAACCTAAAAATTATCTTTTTTAAAAGATAATCTTTTGATATTAGGATTTAATTTTAAAAAAACTATAAATTATACAATTATTATACACAAACACTTTAAAATTAATTATTTGAAAAAGGAAAATATATGTTCATTTTGTTTTTAAGAAAACGTTAATCAATTTTTTTTTTTAAAAAAAAACATTTTAAAAGAAATATAAATTATTAATAATTAACTAATATTCTTCAATTTTATTAAAAAAAAATCAATATTCTTAAAAAAAAAAAATAACAATAACGTTCAGTCTTTATCAATATTCTTCAAAAAAAAAAAAAAAAAAAAAAAAAAAAAAAAAAAAACACACAATAATGTTCAATTTTTATGTTATCTAGCAACCCATTTCATGATTAGATAAAATTTTTTATAAGAGATTTATTTGCTACTCCACAAATATATAAGATAGGATGATATTAAAGATTTGTATACATCCTCTCAAAAATATAATTTTGATTTTTTTTTTTTTTTCAATTGTAAATAGACAATATATATATATACTATACAAAAAACACAAACATGGGAATATTATTTATCTACACTTTTTCATGGTGTGAATTTTTTCAGGTCTAATTCGTTAATTAACAAAAAATATTGGAAATAATGTAAGTATATCAAGGCTTTCTGATGGTAAACAAAATAAATTGATTATTATTCATTATTTTATAAGATGTATGTTTTGTTTTATTTTACCTAATCTAATTATGTTACTTGTCGTATTAAATTTTGTTAAACAACTTAATTGTAACTTAATATTAATTATTCTGTATTTGAAGGGATTATGTCCATGCGCCAATTGAAAGAAATTTCTTCAAGCACTTATAAATCCAAAAGAGAAATGTGTGGATTGGAAAAGTAAGGGCCTATTCTCTTCAGCTATTTTCAGTTTAGTTCAGTTCAATTCCTAATTTACTTCTCTCATAAAATATTCAGTTCAGCTTCAATCAATTTAGTTTAGTTCAGTAAATCAGAACAGGCCCCAAGTCAACTATAATGTTACAATAGTAGGGAAAAAAAATGAAAGATTGTAAGAAAATTTCTCTGATAATTTTGATTTTTCTATGTATTATAGTTTCTGGTAGAATATCTATATTATTATTGTAAAAATCACTATAATAGTGTATACATATAACTCTATTATTAAGGACATTATATGATAATGAAATTTCATTATAAAGATTTAATTTTATTCAATTAGATTAATTTTAGTAATGCAACACTCTTGGTAGTATATATATATATATATATATATATATATATATATATATATATATATATATATATATCTTATACTATTACTCCCACCGTCTTTATTTTAACCCTATAGTTTTGGGTTTACTTTATTAATTTTTTATTGTATAAAGTTGATACTGAGTAAAAGAATAATGGTGGTCTAAGTTATTGTTTGTGAAAGAAAAATAGTGATTTTATAACTATATATGTATAGTGGAACAACGTGTTTTCGTTATACAAACGAATCATAGGTTAAAAAAATACGAATAGGATTATGATTTTATTCTAATATTTATCATACTTATAATTTTCATATAACTAATATTAAGTAAATTAAGGTTGCATTATAAGTTGCATAAAAATAAAACAAATTATCCGTTTTCTAACAAGCAAAATAATAAAAAAATTATAGGATCAAATTAAGAAAATAATCTTTTCTTGAGATTTATGTATAAAAAAATCGTGCATCGCACGGGCTTCCATCTAGTTAGGAGTAATTGAGAGAATAAAGGGGTATGGATGGCAACGGGTTGGACTCGGAGCAGATTATGATAAATCCGGCGACGTACTCCGACCCTACAAGAAGTCGGAGGCTAAAACTGACTCCGATAATCCGACTCTGACATCCAACTCCGAGACTCCGACTCCGATCCGACTTCAATATTAGGCCTCCGATTCCGAATCCGATTCGACCCGACTCTGAATTTTTTTTTGGTTATTCAATATACAATTAATTAATTAAACAAAGCAAAACAAAACACTAATTGACTCCACAATTGGAGTATACAGTTACACAAACCCCAAAAAAAAATTGTATATAGGTCGGAGTTAGAGTGAATTACGGGTCAGATTATCTCGGAGTTGTAGTTGAATAATACGTCAGAGTCGGACATCCGTCAGGGTTGGATTTTTTTCTCGAATTTTTTTGTAGGATCCAACTCCAACCCTCCTCCGACTCGAAGTCGGATTATTTTAACGGAGCCGAACTCGAATTACTTTTTTCTCAAACTCGGAGCGGATTTTTGATTGTCATCCCTATAAAGGGGGTACGTAGGGGTGACGGCTATATGAAGGAATGAAGTTAATACAAGTACAAATTTAAGCATTTCTATGAACAATTCAAGTTTTTTATGTGACAAGTTGCAAATTTTAAGATGTATTTAATTTGATTGGTACTAATTATGAAAAAGATAGTACTTGTATTGTTGTATAGTGATTAGTCTATTTACATAGTGTACTCCAATTTATTTGTTTTTAGTTTAGCTTAGTTAGCACGGAGCAACATGTTGTAAACATGTTATATTACAGTATTACTCCGTACATGATGATTATGCGGTGTAGAAGAGTTGGTAAATAAGGGCTTGTATAATGTATAGTCTAAAATAAAGGTCCCCACTACATTTGACTGTGATAAACGGCTCAAACCAACAAGTCTATAAATTTTCTTGCAGTTGCCATAAATTCAATTTATCAAATGGGACAAGTGATAAGCTTCCTAGAGGAATTGAAGAAGAAACTGATTTTCATTTGTAGAGAAAGTTTTCATTAATTAGTTAATTAAGTAATAAATCTGACTTACAAAGTTGATGAGTAGAAGGAACCCTTTTGCAAAGTTCTTTAATTAAAAATTGAACTGTCTTACTACTAAAGACACTTGTTATATCCCTAGCTTTAGTAGATTATATAAAGTGTAGATACTAACAAACTACAGCACTTTCTTTGTAGTTTTGTAGTTTGTACAACAGAAGGCAAAGTATCTTTTTCGTTTCTTTTTTCTGTTGTACATCCAGGATAACCGAATTTAATTAATTGGAAATCTAACCTCTAATTTTAAGATGGCGTGTGTTAGTGGATACCCGGCCATTTGCTTAATTTGTCTAGTTTTCGAGATAATATCTACATCTTCAAGTCGTCATTTTCCATTGTAACTTTGTAAAATTTGAACTATAAAAGGGATTGAAACAATTGATCATTGAAATGTATATTATATGTAATTCATGATTACCAATTTACCATAGTGATCCCTTACTTATCAACTAGATTAGAATAATGAGTCATTCTAAAGAAGTAACTTTTTTTTTTTTTTTTTTTTGGCTGAAAAAGATAAGATTTGACTTGCTAAAATCAAGAAAGCGACCATATAATTTACCGGATACCTAAATTACAATTATAATATTGTCTTGTGATAGAGAGAAAATAATTTAATTACTAATTGATCGAAAAGGTTAATTTTATTGAGAGCAATCACCACCCTATATGTTTACATTGCATACAACATATATACTCACTCAAGCTTTTCTAATTATACTCAAGAACTCAAGCAACCTTTTTTTTTTTTTTTTTTTTTTTGACAATAAGTAACCTGTCTTTTGAATGTAAAGGTAATGATGCTAAGATTGCTAGCTTGCTTATGAAGTAGTACGTTCTCCTATGGAGTCCTACCTATATTATATTAAAATTGATTGAGGACCACAACAATTAAATTTATTAATTATGGGACATATGCACATTCTACATTATATATGTACTCCTGCTTTTTAATTGATCAAGCCAAGTTCAAGTAAAAGTTTTGTATGTTATGTTACTTTGTATAGTATGGGTTGACAGTAAAACATCTGAAAACATTTCATTTTGAAAGGAAAATAAAGGAAATAATAATAAATACTATTGTATATATAGAGTTCACGTTTTCTTAATGTACCTAGTTCTTTGACGATTGATGATCTGAAAATCAACTATACATCTATCCAAGTCTAAATGCATGATGTGTGTTACTTAAGCTTAGAAATATATACATGTATAATACGTATGTGTCATATACCCCGGCGCCCCACCTTGACAGACTTAGGTAGTTAGATGTACTTTGTTATAATGAATTAGTGAATAATGTCCCCGGTAATCGAGCAATACATACACCATCAAACAACCCTTTATTAATTTTGAACACAAATACTATATATGTCCTCTTAGATCTATACATGAAGTTTAGAATGACAAGAAAACAAAAAGAAGTTGTATTGTAGTGAGTATAAGTTTAATTGCCAACAAATGCAGTATTATTGTATTGAGCACTGCCTTATTTCTCGTGGCTAGTAATGGTAGTAAGTCCAAAAATTCATTGAGAAAATGCGATCCAATGTGCAATATATTGCATTAAAGTTAGCAGTAAGTTACTGTAAAATCCAAACTACCTTAAATCACCAAAAGACACGTGTACTTCACACCATCAACCTCAATATTAAAGGTGGCAATTATAGACCAAAATATGCAACTTTCCTACAAAATACAGTATAAGTTACCATTATTATATATTTATATTTATTTGTAGTATGATACAATTAAATTATATATATACTAATATACGTGATGCACCTTGTCTTGTGGACTGATTAGTGATTGTCCTGCCAATTTCCTTGGTTAATATTGCATGCATGGGAAATGAGCAGAGTTACTTCAAATCATCATCAATATTAACTCTTCTGCATGCTACGTGTTTGCTACTTTGCTAATGTACTTGTACTTCTATTACATATTGCTTTAATTTTTTCATCCTACTACAATAGGTTAGAATATTAAGCTCATGTATGCAAAAAAGACAATTCATGGGAGTAGGTTTGTCATTCTAGTACAAATCGAAGAATTAAGAAATTTTAATCTGATCTGATTTGACTGAATTATATCACTTATTTTTCACATGTTTGGACTAAATTGGACTAGGAAGTACCAAAGTTTATACGAGTAGTAAACTCATTAAGCTTTAAAGAGCATGCTTTCAAAAAAGTGTTTCATTTGTATCGTACAATTTAAATGTACAATTCCAACCAGATAAATATTTCTATCTACATTTGCGTCACAAGCATTGTTTTGAGTTATAAAGTTTGAACTCATATATTAGTAATATTACCCTTTATGCTTTACTGAATCATTCTGCTAAGAAAGAAAGGCATTTGATTATTGAGGATGGAAAGGCTACCTATATTAACTTCAATGCGGCCCATTATATATGAGTAGAATACAAATTCCAAAATTGGAATTTTGGAACTTTTATATAAAAATGTTTATGCCTAAAAATAGAATAGCATGATTACATAAATAACTTTCTCAATGTGATCCCACTAGGATAATTAGTACCCGTAGGATGGAGTTGAAGATACGTACCAATTATTAATGTTCACTTTAGCCATTCCACATTTCTTGATCGATCTCCCCCACTAAGTACAGTAAGCTAGTAAGAATTATACTCCGTATTCACTATCTTTAAGTTATAAGGTCGTCAACTATCACTATAGGCACTTTAGGGATGGAGATTTTCTTATCCTTTTTCCCTTTTTCTTACCTATAAGATAAAATTTATAATTCACAAATAATAATCTAATGTTGCAAATAATATTAAACGGAGGTAATATTAAGATAAATATCTAACAAAATCCCATATTTTTTATGTTTATTATAATTCTTAACTAGTTTAGATCCCGTGTCATACACGGTTATTGTGAAAGTTATTATTAATCAGTTTGACAATATTTAACAAAACATCTTACACATATCAGTAATTACAGTTTTATGAAAATTATTGTTTACACAAAGGAGCAAAATACACCCAAAAGTGTTTCTTGCTCAATTGATAATTAAATGAACAATATTTATCAAAATGAGTAAAAAGTAATTTCGGTTGACGTTGTACCCAAGTAAATATAAGTATTTCTGTCACTTTTCTCAGTTTAACTTTTGCATAAATTACATACACCACATTGACTAATGTTTATGATATATACATGAATTTAAATATAGTCATATAGATACTACCGTCTCAATGCATGTGTGGTTTTCATTCAATTACAAAATAGAGGGGTATAATTTTTCATACTTCAAACCTTATTTCACACAATAACAAATAAAAAAAAAAATTAGAAAATGCATGGGAAAAAAATTGGCAAGTGGAAATCGAACTATGAAGTCACACTTGTTTTAATCAAATCAAATATTAGTTCTTGTCATATTTGTTAAAATTAACAATTTTTAGAGTTTCCATAATAATAACAAGAAATAAATGGGAAGGGAAAAAAAAAGTATATTGAAATAAATTATTTTGGCAAGCAAAATTTGCTCTTTAGTATGA